>NC_056738.1:104701990-104846990 GCF_019279795.1 Protopterus annectens | reverse complement strand
ACACTAAAAGGCTAGGTATTTTCAAGTGTTTTAACTATAAGTTATGTGATTATTTGTTAACGGATGTATGTGAAGTCATTATCAATGGCTTTAGATATAGTTTTAAGAAATATTTTAGTTGTAAAAGCAAGTATGTTGTTTATTTAATTTTATGGCAATCATGCCCTTCTTTTTATGTTGGACGTACTGTCAGAAAACTGTATAAACGTGTATATGAACACAAGCATGCTGTTGAGATAGGGGATTTAAAGAATGCTTTAGCGAAGCATTATCCTAACAGTAAATGCAGCATCAAGTTTAAATTTATAGTTCTTGAAGAAATTTGTAATCGTGACAGAAGGTTTGATGCAGAAAGTGAATTAAGTTGGAGAGAGTATATGTGGCAAGTAAGATTAAATGCTTGTTTTCCACCCGGCTTAAACAACAGAGATGAGTTTATAGCCTATTTAAAAAGAAAGGACTTGAAGCATCACTTAAAGGATACATGATTATTTAATTATTTAATCATTTAATTAGAAGTATGATAGTATGTGCTTTAAATTAGCAGTGTTTTTAGTCATTTTTCAATCTGAAGAAGTCACTATATGTGATGAAAGCGCTTACTGTTTAATGCTTTGTCATTAAAGCTTTTTTTGTTATTTTTTGGGTGATCTTTACCGTCTTTTTATTTTCATATTTTTTATGCTAAGTACGGCTACTGTTTGGTGTTTTACTTAAGAAGTTACCTTGTCAGTGTTTCTGCGATTTCACACAGAGCTAAGGAGGAAGGGCACTGAGCAAAACTCTGATCTGTGCTATATAATATTAAGTATCCTGTTTTTTGCTTATTTTTACTAGTTATTTATAGCACTTTATTGTCTGCTGCATAATTTTTACTGTATTTTATAGCTATAAAGTAATCTGCATGGTTCTATTAAAATTGTCTGCCTCACAGCACCTGATAAATAAGGTTTTTACTATCACACTGTTTGTAAAGCTTTTCTAGCTAGTTTCACTGTGTGTGAGGTATTAACTGGACATTTTCTCCATTTATTAAACATCTGTTTGTGTTTGTTTGTTCTGATTTCCTGCCAAGGAGTGCATCATATAACCAATTTAGTTTACCACCCTCCCTCCCTATTGGTATCCTATTCTTATACTTGGTGGCTTTGCAGTTGCCTGCCCCTACTGTAAATTTGATCTGGGACACTCCTTCCACTCTACTGTCATTAGCTCATTCTATCTAATACAGAGAAAACATTTGAGAAGGCCAACCCACTTAGTTTATTAACCTTGAATTATCTTCTGCTCCTCCTTTCTCCCTTTCCACTTTACTTAAAAAAAATCTAAGCTTGTTTCCTGCCTTTCCTGTAACTAGTCTACTCCAGATACAGATTTGCTGTATCCAGGACTGTTTGTAAGCTTCTGAGCCCCCCAAGCCTTTCTCTGTTGGAGGGAAGCCTTCTAGTTTATCAGTGAGAGTGGTAAGCACTAGGTAGCCTATCTACTACAAAAGGAGTGGTTTCTGGCCCATAAATTGTAGTATATTGGCCGTTTCAGCAGTTTTTCCATCTCTTTCAACTTTCTAGTTTAAAAGCTCGTGTTTGTGCTTTTCTGCCATTCCTGTAACTAGTCTAATCCAGATATATATTTGCTGTATCCAGGACTGTATGTAAGCTTCTGAGCCCCCAAAGCCTTTCTGTGTGAAGGGAAGCCTTCTAGCTTATCAATGGGAGTGGTAAGCACTAAGTAGCCTATCTACCACAAGAGGAGTGATTTCTGGCACGGAAATTGTAGTTCATTGGCCATTTGGGCATTTTTTCCATCTCTTTCAACTTTCTGGTTTAAGAGCCTATGTTTGCTCTTGTTTCCCGCCTTTCTTGTAACTAGTCTAGTCCAGATACAGATTTTCTGTATCCAGGACTGTTTATAAGCTTCTGAGTGGTGCCAAAGTCTGCTCTTCAAATTTTCCCTTAGATCTACTAGTTCTCTCCTCTCCTGCACTTTTACTAGCTTATTAGTCTAGCACTTTACCAGACTTCTTGTAGCAATTATTGTGGCACACAAAAGTACTGCCACCACTAAATGTTCTACAAGGAAACATCTCCAGTACTTATTATTAATGCCCACCCCTCCAAGCAGGTCTAAAGGTCAGTTCCCTGTGCATTCTCCTATTAACCTTGTGAACTTGGGCATCCTGAGGCAATGTAGCAACTGCCTCATGTACACTGACAACCCTCTCCTCTTACCTCCCAACACTCAGACTTGCGAGAGATGCACTTATATATCCAAACTGGAAGCCACGCACTCTCCAGCCAAGACTGGAACAGATGGTCAAGAGGAGAAGGTCAACACTTGCACCACACCACATGTAATACATAGCCTTCCAGAACACACACCAGCACTGCCTTCACATAAAAACACAAACTGCACACCCTCGTTTGTGGAGGCTCACAATAAAAGTCTACCCAAACAGCAAAGACCTCCAAGGCATAAACACACTTGACCACCACAACACAACACTAAGCATGAAACACATAACTCTCCTAAACACCATGCCACTCAACCAAAGCCTCTAAGGCAAAACAGCATGCTCAACACACTGGTCATAGGTGACTCAATAGTGAGGCACACTGATGTCTCGCTCACTAGGTTGAATAAGGAGAAAGTAACAGTCAGCTGCCTGTCAGGCACCAGGATCCACCACATAACACACACACTCAGGTCCCTCAACAACAGGTGCAAATATGACTGTCATTGTACATGTGGGTGTGAATGACCTAAGACGTACCTCCCTGGACTACATGAAAAGAGACATGGAGGAACTCTCGGATTATGTAGCCCAGGCAGGTATGACCCTAGCCCTGAGCAGCATCCTACCATCACCCAAAATGATACCACAGTACAAGCAGAAAATGATTGACTTCAACAATTGGCTAAGTTTCTGGTGTCATTCTAAGGGGATCCAGTATCTCTCTGCCTGGGATGACATGATTGACAGACCTCGATGCTTTGCCAGAGATGGCCTGCATCTTTCACCCCTGGGCTTCTGGATACTGGCCAATGCTCTTGTCATCACTGTAGTGCCTTTTTTAGGCGGTGTTCCAAAGACCAAATTACCACTGTAGCAGCTACAAACAAATGCAATCTGAGGGTCATGCTGCTCAATACTAGAAGTCTAAATCTCAAAATGCACTTGCTCGAAGCACTCCTTAAAATGGAGAACATTGACATTTGTGCTGTAATAGAGACCTGGTTCAAGGCAGCAGAAAGCAATCCTGCACTACCAGTCTATAACTCATTCAACACCTTTCGGCCCCAAAACTTGGACCGAAGCTCCAAAGGCAGTGGTGTTTCCATATTCATAAAGGATGTGCACACCTCCAGACTAGTAGCCCAACATAATGCATCTGAGATACTTCAGGTGCAGCTAACATTGGGTAAGACAGCGATTCAGGTTGTAGGATGCTATAGGTCCCCAACCATGTCCCAAGACTCACAGTCCATGTTCCTACGCACCCTGGAGAATATTAGGGTCCAACCTAACACTCTCATACTAGTCCACTTCAGCTACTTCTCCATTAACTGGGAAAACTATTCATGTATCAATACACTTGCCCAACATTTCCTGGAATACATTAATTCCAATGCCCTGGAACAGCTTGTTCTTACCCCCACTAGAGGTAGCAACATCCTTTACCTGGTCATTACTAACATGGGTGACTATTGCTTTACACCGATAGTCAACTCCTCCCTGGTTAGATCTGACCACAAACTAATCACCTTGGAAATCCACATCCCTCCCACCCCTCCGCAAAGATAGCCACCATGAAAAACTTCTCCAAAGCTAAATTTGAGCTCCTAAAATATAGCTGGTTAACTTCACAGCACCCATGCAAATGGAGATAAGTTGCATGACCTCCGAATCATACACCAATGCACTGTATGAACATGTACACAAATGCATCGATCTCACCATACCCAACAGAACCAAGACGCTCTCCTCCAAAAAAAGGAAGCCAATCTGGTGGCTCCCGACCATAAACAAACTCTACAACAGAAGGAGGAAACTGATGTGGAATAAGGTGAAGTCCCAAGACTGGAAAAACTCCCTTATCAGCATCAACAAAAATTTGAAAACCCTCATCAAATCCTTTAAAGCTAGCTATGAAAACAGAATTGCAGGAGATAGTAAAGACAACCACAAGGCCTTCTATAGTTATGTAAAAAATATCCATGGCAATACCCAAATTTGGTCTGAGCTACTACACAATGGTACCTCCTATACCGAGCCAACAGATATTGCCAATATACTGGCTGACAGATTTACTTCTTTCCCTCCCTCCAAGGGACCAGTCACAATACCAGTAGATTGCCAGACACCCAGTATTACTGCTGCACAGGTTAAAACAGCAATGTTCAAGGCCAAGAATACAGCTTCTATGGGACCTGACAATATCCCTGGCTGTGTTCTACATGAACTACAGAGTGAACTGGCACCTCACCTGTGTGCCCTGTTCAATCACAACCTCACCTCAGGCTTTGTCCCTACCAAATGGCGCACTGCTACAGTCATCCTTATCCACAAAGGAGGAGCAACTACAGACCATGGAAACTATCGCCCCATTAGCCTGATGAGTCTGATATGCAAAGCTATGGAACGCATCATCATGGACCTAATAAACAAGGATATAGGGAATCTCCAAACTCTGGATCCCACACAGTTTGGTTTTGTGAAGGGTAGATCATGCCTGCTCAACTTAGTTAACTTCTTTGAGTCAGTCGCCAGAGCTGTGGATTAAGGCAAGGTGGTTCATACAGCCTACCTTGATCTGGCCAAGGCCTTTGATACCATTCCCCACTCAGGAATCATAAGAAAAACTCACTAAGCTAGACATCAACCCTTATGCCACTAGGTGGGTTGCAAACTGTCTCACAGGTAGAACCCGCAGTGTGAAAGTAGCTAATTCCAAGTCAGACTGCTGACCAGTCACGAGTGGAGTCCCACATGGTTTGGTCCTGGGTCCTCTCCTGTTTTGTATCTACTTCTCTGAAGTCCAGGCCAACATGAAGGGACTCTAGCTGACAAAGTTTGCAGACAATTGCAAGTTGGGAGCTATTATTAACTCCCCAAGTGATGTTGACATCCTACAAAAAGGCCTCACTGAGACCAATGACTGGTGTCAGAACCATGGCCTTAAGCTCAATGCCAAAAAATGTGTCATCATCCCCTTTGGGAAAAACCCGGTTCCTATGAATTACCACATCGATGGTAGTCCACTGAACACAGAAGGCATTATAAGAGATCTGGGAACACAGGTTGACAGCAACCTCTCTTTTGACCACCACATTGTCACTGTGGTCAGAAAGTCCTTCTATGTGGCACATCTCATTACTAAGGATTTTTTGCATCCAGGAAGAAAGAGGTCACTGTCTTGCGCTACTCTTCCCTCATTAGGTGAATCATTGAGTACAATGCCCCATTTGGCATGTACCTCACTAAACACCTGCAACAACTGGAGAGGCCACAAAAGTACCTCACAAAGAGGATCCTAGGCCTTAAACATTTGTCCTATATGGGCAGACTAAAAAAACTCCAACTATTCTCTGTCTCATATCACCTACTTGAGGCGATCTCTGCCTGACTTACAAAGACATGTCTGACCCAGCTCTGCTAGAAATGCTAAATCTAAAGAAATCCCAATCCCTCCATACTACACCCTCCAGAGACCTCAGTCTCATTACCACAATCAACAGAACCTGCTGGAGGGACAGGTTCATTCCCAGACACTGCCCATGCTATGGAATAGACTTCCAATACATGTCAAGCAGAGCACCTCACTAGCCCTCTTCAAGAGAAATCTTGATGAGTGGATGGAAAATAGAAAATTCACCTCAGGGATTGTTCCAGTGGCTTTACTCAACAGAGGCACTGGGAACTAAGGTTGGGGGGCATGATGCCAGGGTAATACTATGGGCTAGGCTTGTAAAGGCTCCAAGGCCATTAGCCTAGTACATACCTATTAACCTATGAACCTATACTATGCTACCTGACTGAGCAACATATGTGATCGAAACTATATTCTACTGTGTTTTAAAAAGTCCATCTGCTCACTGCAATATGTGAGGAGACTTTTGTTCACCAGGATTTCCCAAAAGCATTTGTGCTTGGAAGTGATGTGGGGGCTGAACTGTGTAGGGAGGATTTCTTCTGAAAAGGTTTTAGGAAGCATGTGTACTCGAGGTGGCAGTTTAAGTGTCATGGTGTGTAGAAGGACATTACATATAAACTTTTTCAGGTGGTACTAACTCCAAGTACTGTGGATAAGTACCCTTACCTATTGCTTGCCTGTTATGGAGTTAGAGTATGCTTCTATACTTGTGCTGTGGGACACAATTTTTGAAATAATTGCATGCTATGTTTTTCATATGCACAGTTATTACATTGTGGTATATTGTATTGTATTGCCATCACTTGCATGTAGTTAAATTGCTGGGTTCTGTTGTCTACTGGTAATACCACATTGTCTCTGCTTGATTTTATATTTAATGCATATTTCCCATGTCGGAGGAGACATTTGTATGCTATTGTTTCCTTATGCTGTTGTATTTTGCAGATTGTCTAAGAAGCCAATGTGGCAGTGATGCCTAAATACAGTAAGCTGCTGTACCAACAGTGAGGTGACACATCTTGTGCAAATTGCCATTAGATAAATGTTTATGGTTTTATGTATGGATTGGATATTCTTTTTCACATTTATGTCTTCAGGGGAACCAATGTCCTCAACTTATTCTCACATTACATGGTGGGTCAGATGATGCCCATGTTGCAGCATTCTTGCCCATGATTGGTGCCACCAGGTAGGCAGAGAAAGCTGCTGAGTCATCAGAGGCCATACCAGAGCTCAGTAGGAGGCATCACAGATGCAACTGCAGTAGCCTGTCATCTAACAGGTCAGATACCATTGTTCATTCATGGACCCTGCAATCAATTTACCAGCTGCTGTTATTCATATTGGGTTGTAGGTATAAGGGTAATAGAGGTAGTACCTCATCATTAGTGATAGGTGTATGTTGTCACTGAGGTCTCATAACCTGCAGATGAACTGCTGTGAACCATTTTGTGGCTCCTTCCAAGGTTAACTAGTTTTCATTTTGTAAGAGTTTCTGTTGCTGATCCATTGATAATGTGTGCCTGAACATACATCAAATACATTGCTAGCACATGTTCGCTGGCCAAGTCTGTTACCACCTATAGTTTTCTTTTGTGCACCTATTTTGCATCAGCTGATTGTGGATAATAATACAACAGTTGCATTTATAGAAGTGTCTTTTCATTAGCTTACTTGCTAAGCCTACAGACACATAATGAGTGTTGTACCTTTTTTGACAGCATATTGCATCATACCTCTCAACCTCTAAATGCAAGAAATCTGTACAAAGCTAAAATAATTGGAAGACAAAGACCCAAAAATAGGACCAATTTTTAAATATTGCTCTTATAAACGTAGAACATTGCTAGAATAACATGTTTTTATTAGCATATATTTTCTAAAACTCAAATGTTTGGCATTATTTAGGGACTTTAATCCTTAATAATTTGCCAGAAAACCACAAATTGTATGAGAAACAAACCAAAAATATGAGGCAAAAATCTGGACATTCTGTAAAAATCTAGACATTTGAGTGGTATGTATTGTACCTGCTCTTTAAAATATACACAGTTCCTAGACATGCATTTGTACATTTTGGCTTTGATGTCTGTTCTTTTAGGGTTTGGGCTTTGTTTTAGCTTTTTGGTACCATTTGAATTAGTGGTCAGCTTTGGTATTCATTGCTTGTGATGCATCTGGATCTTTATGGAAGTGACTTACATATCATGTATGTAAATACTGATTTTATGAATGTACTTAGAATACTCCAGTAACTGGATTGCTTTCACCTATTATGCTATAGTGGTAATTCTCTAGGCTGTCTAGTTGCTGCTTATACATTTGTTAAACATTCAGAATTGTTGAATGCTCACCTTCCAAGCTTTTAATGTGTCTCTTACCTTGGTATGTTGTTTTTAGTTATTTATTTGTGTGAAGTTAGCGCATCTATGCATCTCATGATAGTTGTGGAATTATATGGCACAGTAAGGTATTCCATGCAGTAGGCTGCCTGCCCATCTCCTACATTATGCAGATTATGTTCTAAGACATGTATTTTTTAAATCTAAGCCTCTTTGCAGCATGTTGTATTTGCATGCAAACTTGCCAAGAAACCCACCCATACTATTTTGCCAAGCAAATCTAAAGCAGATTTTAAAATATGTAGTAGCATGCAAAGGCATTAATCATCTTGCATATCTAACTGCATATCTAACTGGGAGCACTTTTCTATGAATTCTTAGGATATAAAATATTTGAAATGTAAATAGCATCCTTAACTAAAAGAAAATACATGAAGTAATATTGGTGGATCTCGTCTTGTTTTAGGCGTATCTCATACTCACAGTACAGGTGAGCAATACATTGTTGTTGATGCCATGACAAAAATTCTAGATTGTGGACTCTAGGATTTTTTAAATACATATCATGGAATAAATAAAAATGATTAAAAATTCTTAACTAAACCATTTTTTTGCATATTCTGATTTCTGTCATACTAAAGATGTAAGGACACTCAAGGCTACACTACTACAAAACATGTTAAATTAGGACTAAGAGGAGAAGATATATTCTACAAGCTAATAAAATGAACTGCACTCATGTCATTTTAAGAATGAAGAGGCTAATAAGGAATTTTTATCAATAAAACCAAAGAAATATGTTATTGTTTGCTTCATACTTTAGGTTTATGCATATAAACACACATATCTACAAGTATGCATGTACATTTATCTGCATATGTGGTTTTGTCTTCATGTACACTTGTATCAGTGTATGTGTCTGTGTGTGTGTGTGTGTGTGTGTGTGTGTGTGTGTGTGTGTGTGTGTGTGTGTATGTGTGTATACGCACGTGCACATGCACTCGTATGTATGTGTATATGCATATTAATGAATGTGGTATAAAGTGAGAGGGAGACCTCCATGTTCAATAAATAGATGTCTCACATAATGAATGATTATGAGACACCAATAACAGATTGTCAGTAAGCAAGAAGCATTTGACTCAGTGTCCACTGCTATGAGGCCAGTTACACAAGTGCTAGAGCTAAATGAGATTCCATACCGGCCAGTGGATCTACTTAGCTTAAGATATCTTAAAAGTACTAATATGGAAAACTGATATATAAATTTATCTGAAATGCCAAAGGGAGAAAACAACTTGACTTGAGTAAAATAGGAATATGGGTTTAGAAACAAATTCATTTTCTCAATGACGGGGAACAGTAGTGCTCTGCAAATTAGCTTACAATAACAGAGTACAAATGCAATGGTAACAGCAATAAGCTGCATTTTGATCAAGATATGCTGTGACATGACACAAAATACTGTATTTTAATAATCTTACTGAAATATACTGCTAGATAGTTTTGAATAACTAGCAGTGAGCAAATGTGCATCAACAGTGGTAAAGAAGAATATCAAATAATGTGACCTAGAGAGTACAGTAGACTGCCATTCTTCACTTGAATGAATTATACCCTAGCTAGCATCAGCATTAAGCAGCAGTTGTAAATAGCACAACAGGTAAAAAGGAACAAAACACACACACACACACGCACACACGCGCACACACGCACGCACACGCGCACACACACACACGCACACGCGCACACGCACACACGCACACACACATACATACACAAACACACGCAATAAAAAAGGCCACACACGACTGCTAGAAACTTAGAAATTTAGTAGAAAATTATTTTCTGCCTGGTAATTGCATTAAAGAGAATAGAAAAAAGAAGGAAAAATAATGACAATTTATTGTAGTAAAGTAGTTTTTTTCTTATGTGTGCAGTCTCCCAGTTTGTTGTCCTCTTGGTTCAAGAGGAAGACTTGCTTACCTCTGGTGTTCAGGCCTGCTGGTTGGTGAAATAAAAACTCTGTGCTGGTAAAAAGTCAAAGGAGAAGTATAATCACATGAGGAATGTGCAGATACAATATTAAAACCATACAAAGGTTAGTTTTTGCACATCAGTTTGTATACCTTTAGTGACTACAGTAAGAAACAATTAACAAAGTATGATTTCTTTTTATTTAACTAAAGGTAACATCACCCGCATTTCTAACAATAAAGGAAATACTCTGCAATCAGATACAGAAATAATGTAGAGAGATTTTTTTTACACAAAACTACTTGTATGGAGTGACTTTGTATAAAAATTTATACTATGATGAAGGCAAAGGCATGTTATTAAGGCTCAGTTTGTGAACATGGTATAATAACTTAATCAGGGCAAGTGATATAAAATTGTATGTAGTTTTGGAGATGTTAGCACTTTTTGTGCTGCTCCTAAAAACTGGTTAACGTAACACTGAAGGATGGAACTTTGCTGTGCCATTGTAACTCTGAATGTGGGAGCATAGCTGCACTTCTGCATAATGAAGGAGCAGCAAAATGTATACCTTTTTGTACAGTTTGCTGATACCAGAAAAAGAAAAACCTAAATCACTGAAAGGCATTATAGGTAGCTTTTAAACCATTTAAGCCCCAAACTATTAGTGAGTGCAAAACAACTTGCATTTCATAAGAGAAATCAAAGAAGAAATAAAATTATATCTGAACATACTATAGAAATTCCTAGATTAGTAAAACAGTCCAAGTTTGTCAATTTGTGATGGGCTTTTTGATCAAGATATAATTATCAGACAGATTTAAGGGTGGCATGATTAGTGAAAGTACACAAAGAACGATGCTGTCAAAAATATTTAAGTCAGGTATTACAGTTTGTTTTGACAGTGGAGACAGCTGCAAGAGATGGTCTTAAACTATAATAAGATTGGACTGGATGATAATTAGCACAAGTTCTCATTGTGGCAAGATATTATTTAATGCCAGTGAATGCTGGGTCAAATAAAAGACTATAGAAGATGCCATAGGAATGGTCAGTATGACTGAAAGTGCAGCTGGAAGGTTATTAAGAAGCACATAGGTGGTAAACACAGCATAAAAAAAACGTCAGACCGGTAATATACAAAATGTGGTTTATATACACAGTGTGACTGATTCAGAAAAAAAAGTGAAAAAACATGGAAGAATCTAAAAAGTATGATTTTGTACATTTTGAAATGTAAACATAACCACAAAATCACCTGGTCTTCTCAGAAGTAGCATTAGTGAAATCAAGAATAGAGCTAAATACATGGACAGAATTGTCTACAATTTCTGTTGCTATTAAAAAATATTAGAGGCATGCCCCAAGGAAAGTCAAAAGTGCTGTTAAATACTTACACTAGTGAAAATGTATCTCTGAAAGTAAAATTAATGTACTTGTGACTTACAATGGCAAAATATGAATGTTAAATTTACATATCCATGATACAGAATAACATGCATTCCTCACTACTGAAAACTAAACTGAACTAGTATTTTATCAAGATGCTACATATAATATTTGAAAATGCTAGCAGATGTGTCATAGTTAATGAAAGGACTATTATGACTGCTGGCAGATGCCTAGCAAAATTTTGCTAAAGAAACTGGGACATTCAAAGGCATGAAGGCCAGAATTCTGGTAGATTGAAAAGCAATTCTAATGTTTCAAGAAGCTTCCACAGTGTCACATGCACTCTGGTTCAAGGAACACCTTGAATTGCAGAAACTAGAATACAGTGGAATATTGTTCAAGGTGGAATGGAATGCGTGAGCTATTCTCATAGATGTTATGCCAAAGAAAGTAAAAAAAATAGATTTGTGTGTTTTGTAAAGATTTTACATTATCCTTAATTCAGTGTTGTATTCTGCACAATATCTGATAGTATAATCTAAAAAAAACATATATCGCTAACAGTGAGGAAATGATTTGAAAGGTGTGATGTAACACTAGCAAACCTGCAGAAAGACTGTTATCATGGACAAAAGTTTTTTTTTTCAATGCAGCTTTCTCATTCTTAGTAGTATTGGAATGAACTAATTTATCTAAGGAACTCCCGATTTGTAATGTTTCTTACTTCCTTAATTTATCCAATTCATTGTTTTTTTTTGGGGGAGGTGCTAGAATGTACAAACTCGGTACATACATGGGAGCGAAAGAGAACACTAGTCTATATTATTAGATCAATAAATTAAAAAAAAAGGCAGCTGATTGATCGACTGATGTGAATGTTTAAAATATCGAGAAACAGAACAGAAACCCAAATTTTTCTAGGAAAGAAGAATTTTGTTGTCCATTGTGTTGTTTTGAGTGACCTCCAGTGCTGTTGTAGAAAGTTGGGTAGGATAGGGGGTAGTGTGCGATTGTGTGGATGTGAGTGTAAGGCAGTTAGGAGTTAGGGTTAGGGCGCGGCTTAGGTATATGTGTGATTGTGTGGACGTGAGGGTTAGGGTGGGTTAGGTGAGTTAGGGTTAGGGAGCGGGTGAGGTGAGTGTGCGATAGTGACGGACCTTAGGGTTAGGGTTTGGGTTAAGGTAAGTGGATAGTTAGTGGTGTGTGCATAGTTTAGTGTAGGGTTAGGTGTCAGATTTTAGGTGTATGTGTGTGGATTGCTATTTGTTTGGTGTGCTTGTGTGTATGTATTTTGGATCAGCGATTTTTTTCCCTAGGAAAAAAATCGCTGATCTGACAGTTCGAGATTGTAAGCTTTCACTTACATAAGTTCGATCAATCAGCATTCGCTTTTTTAAGCGTTCGCTGATCTAATATAGACCTGAACACTCTGCTCCACTACACAATGCACAAACACTCACACATGCACACATTCACTGCCACACCTCACCCATATCTAGGGTTACAGCATCACCACTTCATCTCTTATCATGTCATTGCATTTGGGAGGAACTCAGATACCAGGTGGGCACTCAAGTGGACACAGGGATGGCATGAAGACTTTATCCTGAATGCCAGGTGGTCAGTCAAAGAAACAAGTGCTCTGAGGCAGTAGTGCTAACTGCTGGACCACTGTGCTGCCCCATGTATTGTTGACATTGTATGATAGGCAAGGAAGCTAAAGATCACACATACAATCTATAGATGGGAGCTTTTATATGGTTGGTTGTCATTGTATTACTGTATTTCATTATTTTATTCAACATCTGTTGGCAGTTTTTTGATGCAGGGAGATATAGGATAGCAATATGTTTTATTATAGCTAGCAATGCTGTCTTGTTAACAACTCTATTTTTTGTTCACTATTTACCTGAATATGGGCTAGTAGTATCTTTGTGGTGACCTTTTTTTTCCCCAGCTTACTGCAGTGCTTTTTATATAAATGAAGCAAGAGTTAACAGGGTGAGGATCTATATGATACCATAATTAAAAAAAAAAGTACCTTTCCTTATTTTTATTTATTTGTGTGCTTGGGTGTTGGTAGTGCCACTCCATCTCATTCACTTTTTTAGAGGTATTTAGTCTTTATACTACAACTTGATGTTTTTCTGTTTCCCCTTTCTTGTCATATAGAGTACAATGACCACGGAATAACAGAACTCTCCTACTGGAAAGGTAAGCGAGTTCACCAACTTTATCTCAGGCAATTATTGGTTCAAAATTGCTAATAAGGTGAGGTAATACTTTAAATGCTGGTGAAGTATTTTTTTTTATCAATAAGATATAACTGATTACAGTTCATCTTGAATTTATGGGCATGAAGGAATAAGTAAGGTTGGTTGTTTTGCTTATTTTTTCTGGGGCAGGAGGTTAAAATGTTTGGGGTTTAGGGCTTTCATCAAACATATCAACAATTGCCAGGGATTTTTTCTATTTCTGAGTGTAGGTGGTTGACTGGCAGCACCCAAGGAGTGTTTACTCCACCTTGCAGATATCTGTGGCCCCTTCTCCTGGGGGGTGGGGTCTTGCTCAGTTAAAATCCACTACTATACTAACCCTAGAGATCCATAGCTAACAATGGTAGCCCCACGTGTGAGTGTAAAATCGATGTATTGGAATGTTGGATGGAAGATTTCACCCTATTCAGAGGGCAAGAATTCTGTAGCACATGGGTCAAATAGAAGCTCAGATAGTCTGTAGTCAGGAAACAAAACTTAAAGTAAGAGAGATATGCAAGTTTACATCTGGCCACTTCTGTGATGTAGTAGCTAATCACAAACCTGTTGGGGACTGATGATTATGCTCTACAAGTCTATAGACATAGTCACACACTGGGTTAGGAGTAGCGTGGGGGGACAATGAATGATCTGGGTAGGAACTGTTAATTGTTAATCCTGGGCCATAGGGAATGTATATGGGCCCCACTGAGGATAATAGGAGCTTTTTCATAGATTTCCTTAATAATAACAAAGAAGTCTGCTTGGCATCTGTTTTTAGTGTTCTCACAGGGGATTATAATGTGACATTGGATGAGGATAAGGATAGATTACACAGGAGAAGACAGCCACATAAGCAAAATCAGGCAGAGGTGAGAACCTGGATGAGTGAGGAAGTTTGGCTGGAGATATGGAGAGTCGGTAACCCAGAGACACTCACATCTATGTTTTCTAGGGATCTAATCCAACAAGGGAGCTGCACTGACTATATTCTAATCCCAGGTGAAATGAGAGACAGGGCTCACTCACTGCAGGTCCACAAGACCATACTGTCTGATCATGCCTCTCTTACTTTGCTATTTAGGTGGAGGAGAAGAACAGGAAAATCAGGAGCTGGTGGTGGGACTGCTTCAGATGAACTTCAGAATCAGACATAAAAACTCTTAAGAGCTTTGTTGATGGGATTGTTGGCAGGATTACCAGTTTAGAAAGTATATATGGAACGGGATGGTGAAGCAGGCTTTGGTTGAGTGTGTTGGGGGGGGGCACAACCAGAGTAGTTAAAGGGCAGGGAGACCACCCTGGTAGTTGAGAGAAAGTTACTCGAAGTAAGTAAGGCTGAGGCAAAATTACTGAGGAAGGGACAATTATGTTGGCTAAAGAGGGAAAATGATCCAAAGAGTTTGGCTTGGTTTTTCAAACTTTGGATTAGATGGCTCACATTTCTTCTGTGACCTTACCCTCAGACGGTATGGTCATAACTAAAGATGAAGATATTAGGATGGCCTTTTCTGACTTTTACACCTCACTCTACTGCTCTATACTGGAAGGAAAGAGCATTTCATAGGTCTTTGGGGTAACCAAGGATGGTAGGGTTAGTCCCTCCCAGTGTAGGGATCGTGACAAATCCATTAAATGCTATGAGGTAGGCAAAGTGATTATACAGCTCAAAGTTACATAAAGCACTGTGCCTGGATTCTTTCCTGGTAGAATTCAACAGATGGGCCAGGATACCCTCTATCAGATACTTGCTAACTTTTTTAATTTGGAATGTTTCATGAAAGGCTCATACAGAAACTGACACTTGTCAGGAACAAGCTTCCAACTCATGTGAAACAGAGCCCCTCCCTGACCCCTTCAAAAGCTACTTAGATCAATTGATGAGTGACTGCACATTCACTCTTGGGATTGCGCCAATGTCCGTCATGGACAGAGGCAGTCTGTGTTAACTACCATAGATTCTTACCTCTGTGAATTTCACTGATCTAACCTATGACAACTGGGGCAACTCGGCATAAGTATCTAGGCATAGTAACCTTCTATGAACCTATGTACTTATGAACTTAGGATGTGAACCAGGAAATTATGGCTGCAATTCCCAAAACAGAGTCTAGGTTACCTTTGCTGAACAACTTCCATCTTATCTCACTAATTCTTTCAGATGTAAACATCTTTGCTAAGATTTGCCATAAATAGTAACGAAGGGTCAAAATGGGATTGTAAAGGGGAGAGGCATATCTAATGACTAGTGGAGCTTGACCACCTTTTTGCAGAGACAAAAGTGTTAGCCCATACAGCAGACAGAATTTTGTTCTTTGAGGAAAAAAAGGCATTCAGTACCACTGGATGGGAATTTTTGTTGAAGGGTTTACAGAACAGAAACTATGGACCACAGTTTTTAGCTAGAGTTGTGAATCTATATACTGCCCCATCTTTCCAGGTAATGGTGAACGAGGGGGCTGTTGATTCTGGAACCAAATGATCAAGGAATGAGATAAGCATGCCCACGCTCCCTAGGATTATTTGTGTTAATTATTGAAGAGATGGGCTGTGACATCAGGATGATATTAGATCATCAAGCGGCCAAGGAAGGAATTGCATACTTATGAAGTAGTGATCTACCTAAGGTCCTGGGCAATATATTACATAATTTTTATGTATTTGAGAGGGCATCAAGTCTAGTCTGTTACATTGATAAATCAGCAATAATAAAATGTGGAACCTCAGACTCTGATCTTGAAAATAGGATTATCCCACTGTTGTATTAGGCAAAATATCTTACTCTGTTAGTAAGGCCTTCCATTCAGATCACCTTAGAGGATAACCTTAAAAGCCTGTTAAAGAAGGTTAAAGATCTAGTGCCAAAGCTGTTGCACATTACACCATTGCTGGGGATATTTGCACAATGCAAGTTATAATTTTACCCCATGTGTTGTATCTTACTAGGGATCCGAGCTGGAGCATGGTCAAATGAGGCCTTAGACAGGGTAATGAAACAGCCAGCCACAGCAGCCAATCCATTGTCCCATTACTTGTCTCTCTGCCCCCAATTACAGTAAACAATGTTCAGAACTGCCAGTGTGCATACTGTATTCTTCCTTACTTTTGTAAGGATCGCAGAAATATGGATTTCATTTACAACATTTAATTTATTTATCATTTGTTGACCAGGTTAGTTCAACTTGGCTAGTAACCTCTTTTCAGGGGAGACCCAAGGTGGTATTTATACTGTAAGGGGAAATTTGACCAGGGCATTGGGGAACTTTCCTACTCTTTTTGATACATGCAGTGAGATCTTTTACATCCACCTGAGCTGCCACCAACTTAGGCAGATGGGGCCTTGGTTTAATGTCTCATTAAAAATATAACACATTCAGAAGTGTAACACAACCCCTTATACTACACTGTAGCTTCAGCACTCCAAATTCTTGGTGTAGGAATAGAACCCATAGCCTTCTGCACCAGAGGTGAGTCTGCTTCCTGTTGCACCACTAACACTGCTTTCAAATGTTATAGCACAAACACTGATGGACTTTTGCTAAACAAAATAAAACAGTTGCACATTGAAAACAAACTTAGCATGAGCAACAGTAAAGCTCTCTTCCCTTGAAACTCACATTCATTGAAAATGCATTGAAACTCACATTCATTGAAAATAGACCTAACCAGTGATGGATTAATTGTACCCTATTTTTGGGCTGTTTTCAAACCATGGACCCCTGCATCCATTTTAGGACCATGCTTACATACATGTGTTCTTTGTTTTACCTTTGTGATTGTTTTAAAAGTATTTCTTGTTTAATACAGCACTATTTGTTAAAGAGCATTTTACATTTGTAATTTTGAACATTTTTCCCATTAAGCACTGAAACAAAATGAATGAACCAAAGATGACCCATTTCACAACATTTCAACCCGGTCTGGTGATAATCCTCAGTGATCTGGCAGTTGGTGCAGAGGATTCAGCCTCTTGCCTCCTGTAGCCAAGGTATGGGATTTGAGTTGGAGCAAGTCACTTTATTAACTAAATTGCCCCCTAACTTGGACATTAAACACATACATACATGCACTTCATTCATCTCACTGCTGCAAGCATGTAGTTCCTATACTGCTGTTGTGGTTTGTACAGGGACAATGTTGCTGCAGAACACTCTATGCTGCCCTGCAAAGAAAATTGATGTGGCTCATACATGCAAGTTCTCCATCTCCCCATCTAGTAGGCTCCTTCTCATTCCATTGCAATTGCATGTTTGAGTTCCCCGTCCATCCATACTGCCATTTGTACAATGTTGCTGCAATCTGTAATTGCTGGTGAAATCAAATAGTTCTGTTGTAACTGCAAACTCAAATACTTGAGCTCCTGGCTATGAAATTAAGTTGTTCTGCATTTCCTCTGTCTCATTGGTTGAAACACCCACACACTCAGACCTGATGCTCAGAGTAGGAAAACTGTAAAGCAGCAGACAAACTTTACTTCTTTTTTTAAATGAATGTTCTGGCCAGGGCCACCAGCTGGCATAGGGCTTTAGGCAGCTGCCTAGGTCACCTAGTGCTGGATCCAGACCTGCTAGGAATGTTAGAGTTTCAGTGTACCACCCCACTCTCAATGTCTTACAAACTCTTTTCAACAATGTGATTTTAGGCAGAGAAAATAAGAAGATCTCAGAAATGCTGGCATATGTCCCTAATGCTTATGGGTTATGGTCTCTCCTGCTCCTCAAGTTATTTCTTGGTGTTTCCGCAGAAACATCTTATGAGCTTGGTCAAACACATTCGAAGCAATGATGAGAAGATGCACCAAATGGTAGCTAGTGGGAGTCCCACATAGCCTCTGGACTAGCTAAAACAGATTTATCAGGCCAGTGTGGAAATAAATGGATGAGGGTGGAGATGAGATCTTTTGATTCTATTTGACACTATCTGAGGGTTGTTTCAGTACTGAAGGAATATTCAAGAGAGTGCTGGAAGGATCAAGAGATCACAGATTGGGGTAACATCCTTGAGAACTTGCATGATCTTACATTGTTCTTGCTAGTAGTATGGCAATTGGTGCAGAGGGTTATGACTGTGAGCTTTAAAGTCCCTGTGGTCAAGGTTTGATTCCCACAGCCCTCATTTGCCTACTGTGTTACCTTGAACAAGTCATTTAATCAGAAAATGTTTAGTGGCAACTAGAAATTTAGGCTAGGCTCATCAGCTTTCCCCTGGACTACAAGCCTAGTAACTACCTATGAACTTAAGTAATGAGCTCTGTCTTAGGAGGTAGGAGAATGACATAATGCTTAAGGTGCTTACCTTAAAGACATAAGGTACAGGGTTTGATTCTCATATGGGGTAATTGACTAGGCTTCATATGGCCCAAAAGGGCAGTTAGCCTAGTACTAGTCTAGGAGATGGGAATAGTTAATTTATTGTCAGCAAAGATGGATAATGTGCAGATTTCCATATTCATCCATGAGATTTGAAAGAGCCCAATTCTGGGGGAAGTTGGATACGGTAAAGTTTGTTGGGACAGAGATTTATGGAGTAGGAAAGCAGAAGCTCTTAAATGTAGGATGATGCACAGGTGAAATAGGCAGGATCAGCTTGGATTCACTAGAGAACAATGGGAATAAGCTTGGCTGGTCCCACTCAAACTAAACAAATGGCCAGCAGATGAGGACCCTGTCTCTAGGGTACCTTATTCCCAGTAGCTAATGCAGAAATGAGTTGAAGGCAGATGATAGCTGTTGCAGGTTTGGAGAAAGACAGGTGGATAATTTGCATATATTCTGGAATGCCCAGCAATAAGGCATAGTTTAGGTTTTGTGTTTGAGAAACTGATATTTTAACTGGACATGTTGCTGGAATGGGAATTGAGTATTGGCCAGTACTTGCTAGCTTTGGTGTGCTAGATGATGAGAACATAAATGATTACAGGGTAAAATGGTATTGAGCAATTTTTCCACAAGCATTTAGGTTATATTTCTTATGATTTTAAGAACAGTAGTCCAATAAACTCCTGTCCCCAGCACTGGAGCCTGATGATTATTGGGTATGGGAACTTGGCGCAGGAAGACAGAGGAGGAGAGTTTAGGAAGA
This sequence comes from Protopterus annectens, assembly GCF_019279795.1. NCBI lineage: Eukaryota > Metazoa > Chordata > Ceratodontiformes > Protopteridae > Protopterus > Protopterus annectens. The sequence goes on along the minus strand of NC_056738.1, from coordinate 104,827,292 downwards.
GATGTGGGGATTTTTTTTATAGCAGTGGAAAATTTTCCAAGGAATTTTTTGAGACATGCAGCTGAGTATTTGCAATGTTATTTCATGTATGTAATTCTAAAGGTTTATTTCTACAATGTTAGGATGTTTTGGTGAGTTTTGACTTTGTTAACCAATGTTTATAATGGCATATAGTTCACTTTTACAATACTGGAATGATTTTGTGAGTGCTATTAGTGCTATCTATTCTCTCTTCTGTTAAAATTCATAACATTTAGATAAAAAATGCAATTAAATTGTACCTATCAACAAAACAATCCTGCCTATTACTATGTCCTCCCTTATGCAGCCAAATAAAATATGCATGTTTCTGTGTGTGTGTGTGTGTGTGTGTGTGTGTGTGTGTGTGTGTGTGTGTGTGTGTGTGTGTGTGTGTGTGTGTGTGTGTGTGTGTGTGTGTGTGTGCACTTCCCTATGTGAACCCTCCTAAGGGAGGGTATTTGTAGCTTCACACCACGCCCCCTTACAGGATGCAGACAACCATGCTGAACAGTATGCCAATGCAGTATACAAGCACCTGTACAACTGCATGGGCTCAGCCATACCCAACAGAACTAAAACCTGTTCCTCAAGGAAACACAAACCTGTTGGGTGGACATCCTCTATTAACAGGCTTTACAACAAAAGGAAGAAACTTCAAGCAAATTAGATCACTAGTGAGTGTGGTCTAATGGTTAAGGTGTTTGCCTTACAAACACGAGGTGCGGCATTTGAGTCTCACAAGGGATAATTGGCTAAGCTTGAAATGGCTCACAAGGGTAGTTAGCTTAGTACTAATCGATGAATCTATGAAAAAATCCAAAGCCAATTATGAATTAAAACTAGCCTCTGAAGCAAAGGGAAACCACAAAGCCTTCTTCAATTATATCAGGAACCTCCATGACAAAGCTCAGATTTGTTCTAAATTAGTACTTAACAGTATCACGTACACTGATCCTGTTGATTTAGCCAACCTGCTAGCAGATAGGTTCAGTGCAAACTTCACACCCTGGCCCCCCCAAATGCCCTTTTGAAATTCCCGATACTTGTCCCGCAACTCACATCTACATAGATCAAGTGTTAAAGGCCCTATTCAAGGCAAATAACACAGCTTCCATGGGACCTGATAGTATCCCAGGCTGTATTCTGCACCATCATCAGCAAGAACTGGCTTCACCATTGAGCACCCTATTCAACCACAGCCTATCTACAGGCTTCATTCCAGCAGAGTGGAGAACTGCCATAATCATCCCTTTCCATAAATGTTGATGCCACTACTGATTCTGGAAACTATTGCCTCATTAGCTTGACAAGTCTGATCTGTAAAGCCATGGGACGTATTATTATGGATCTCATAAACAAAGACATAGGCAATCTCCAAGCACTTGACCCCACCCAGTTTAGATTTGTCAAGGGCAGATCTTGCCTGTTGAACCTGGTTGACTTCTTTGAAACTGCCACCAGGGCCCTGGATGAGGGAAAGTCAGTGCATACAGCTTACCTTGACTTGGCCAAGGCCTTTCACACAATCCCCCACTCAGGCATCATCAAAAAGCTAACACAACTTGGTGTAAATCCCTGTCTCATCAGGTGGGTGGCTCACCGACAGGAACCTCAAAGTCAAAATAGGTGCCTTCACCTCCGATAGCAGACCTGTTACTAGTGTAGATCCCCAGGTGTCTGTCTTGGGACCCTTACTGTTTGGCATCTACTTCTCAGAGGTCCAGGCAAAGGCAAAAGGCCTGTGGCTGACCAAGTTTGCAGATGACTGTAAGTTGGGTGCTGTCATTGACTCCCCAAATGATGTTAACATACTACAAGAAGGTCTCACAGCAGCTAATGATTGGTGCCAAAGTCATGGCTTCAAGCTAAATGCAAAAAAATGCATAATCATACCATTTGGCAAAAACACAGCCCCTACTGATTACCACATCAACGGCAACCCTTAAGCACACAACCTGTGGTGAGAAACCTGGGCATTCAGGTTGATAACAACCTCAAGTCCGACCATCATGTAGTGGCAGTGGTCAGAAAAGCCTTTTACTTGGTTCATCTCATAAGTAAAGGGATTGCATCCAGAAAAAAGGAGGTTATTACCTCTCTATACTCCTCCCTCATTAGAGTAATAATTGAGAAATAACACCCCGTTTGGTATTTACCTCTGCAAACATCTGAACCATCTTGAAAGGCCAATGAAATACCCCAGAAAGAGAATCAATGGCCTCCAACATCTGTCCTTTGTGAACAGGCTGAAATCACTATCACTCTATTCGGTATCATACAGATTGCTCAGGAGTGATCTGTGTCTCGCCTACAAGGCAATCTCGGACCCTGCCCTACTAGAGATGCTCCATATCTATAATTCTAACTCCTCACGCATTACCCACTTAAAATGACAGAATCTAATATGCGACATCAACAAAACCTGCTGGAGAGACAGGTTTGTCTCTCAGAGGCTCCCCTGTCTCTGGAATAGACTTCCCATACATGCCAAACAGAGCACTTCACTGACCCTCTTCAATTGCAACCTTGATGAGTGAATGGGAAACCACAAATTTGTACTAGGGGTTCCATTTGTGTCCCTTGCTGACAGGGGTGACAGGTGCTGAATGAGGTTTCTTTTTGGTGATAAACTCTTGGCTAGGTTTGTAAGGGCCCCAGGGCCATTAGCCTAGTAACCTCCTATGATCCTATGATCTAGATATGCATAACTTAAAAAAAAACAAGTTAAACGAACACACACACACACACACACACACACACACACACACACACACACACACACACACACACACACGTGTGTGTGTGTGTGTGTGTGTGTGTGTGTACATACAGATATATATATGTATATTACATACATATAATATAGATAATTGAATCATACATATTTTATTTGACAAAAACATGTAGAAGAGGATTATAGCATTGATAGTTTGTGAAAATAAAAACAGAATGTTGAAATGCATATTGGCAGCAAATATTGCCAAAAATATGTTATATGAACCCATCTGTCTTGAAGTTGTGAAATTTGTAATTCTGAGAAAGTGTTAGATAAAAAGAAAAAATGTATCTCAAAGCACATCTGCTGCCCACAAGTTTGGCAATGGTTGTTTTTAATCTGTTCAGTATCTTTAACTGTGGTAGGATAGGTGTTGTTTTTTAAAATGCACATAATGTGACACATTTATAGGAAAGTTGGCTGAGCAACTACAAGCACTGCTAAAGCAAGCTTAACACCTAAAAAGAAATACCTAAAAGAAATAAACGTATGCAATTATTGCTGTTTTGCATATATTTTATTGTATATCAGATGGATTTGTTTTCTGTGAAATTCTGGTGCGTTTGGTAGTTTAAAACATGTTCAGGAAATTTCAGCCTAATTACTGATGAGAGTGCAGGCCTTCCTATTGTAAGTCTCCAAATTTGCCCATGTTGTGAGACATAATTTAAGTTTGCCATAGCTAAGACGAATCTGGGGATTCAGAAACATTGCATCCACAATCATGGCCAAACTAACACTGTTTATAAAGCATGTACAATGAGCCCTGAGGTTCATTGGCCAGTCAGAGTGAGGATAAGCTGCTCATTATGGTTGCTGCCAGGACTTATGGGAAGATTGTGTTGGACCAACGCACATCAGCAGTTGTTGTAGACATTGCCGGGCTCAAACATCTAGGTGAATCATAGTGAAACTGTATGCACATATGGAAAAGCAAAAGTGCTGATCTGTCAATCTAACATAAGACAACACTATGAGGAGAATGGCCCTGTGGAAGGAAGTAATGCGAGGATACCCAATGGCGGAGTGTAGAGGTGGCAGCAGGGCAATAGAAACAACAGAAATGGACGCAAGTCTGCAAAGGGGAGCTACTGGCCAAATCAGGAATGCAGAATACAATGAAGTGGGCATGAGACATATACACTGACATCAGTCTGAAATACTTGAACTTAGGAAATGTGAAACTCAGACAGAATAGGTGGGATACAGAAAAGAAAAAGGATGTACCTTCCTGCACCAGTCCTGACATCAAAGTTTTATCAGTGTGTCTGTACTATAATGTGAATGTCATGGAAAAAAAAACACCTATTCATTTCTGAGGAGAATTGAACCATCAGCTCTGTCCTGTTACACTGTATCTAGTACTTCCTTAACAAGGTGAACCACAGAAGTAGCCACATTCAAGTTGTCAGGTAAACACATATCAGGTGAATGTTACACATTTGCAGATAGGCAGCAGAAAAAAAAGGCAGGCCTCAAGTAATTTGAATCCATTTCCCTCTTTAGTGGTATTTTGCCAAACATTGCATTAACATGGTAAGCCATAAAAGCAGTAATAATGAAGTTGCAAGGGAAACAATTACCAGGAGAATGTTATACATTTGCCGATTTGAAGGAGAAAAGTCAAACAAATCTATACAGCCCTGTGGTAATTTATATCCTCCACTATGTGCTCAGCCACTCTACAAATCACTTCATGAACAAACCCAGAAGTGCTGGGTGCATCTAATGGTGGTGGTACTAGCATGCTGTTGCCACCTATGTGGGGGGACGATAGCGACAGGGCTTCCTAGGTGGATAGATGCAGGTCACTGTGCTTCTGCATATAACAGTAAATGAGATGGAGAGAAACAAAATAAACAAAATATATGCTTGTAAGAGAAATGATAATGAGAAGGATGATGGTGGAAGAAAAATGCTCCTACAATGAAAAGCTGCAGTGATTACAATGCTAATGCTGATACAATTAAACATAATAATATAAACTATTTGACCAAAAACTAATCATCTGTTTTATAAGCCTGTTAGCATATACAGATGTATGTTATGCCTGCATCTACAGCCATCATTAGGTGATGTCTAACAGATAGAGGATTAACATGCTGCAGTATTTAGACAGAACAACAGGTGCCTCTAGTTACAGATACAGTATTATTATCTGAGACTACTGTACATATACAAAGGAAACATGCTGCCCAGACATAGAGGTGAAAGAAAGGCACAGAAACAATTTCTGTTTTACATTGCGATGTGTCTACTCAAGTATGGCTATACTGCTCAGACAAGCTCCACGTGGGTTTACAGAGTGGTCCTAGCAGCAGGGAACTCAGAAAAGCGACTACCTTCTGGATTTAAGTATCTTTGCTTTTTTTTCACTTGAAATAGCTTCTGTAGCTTACCTTAAACTAGCCTAAACTGTTATTTAACTGATTGCTGCATTATTTTAAAATCTGCACTTAAAGTTACATTTTAGTCGAATTTGATCGAAAGTTTGCTTGTTTGTTTGTTTAATTTAACTTTGGAGGCTGCCCACTAAAGTGTGCTAGCCTGTGTAACTAATTTATCACTGTTTCTGCATTTTCTGTGTGTTTCTACCAAAAAAAAAATCAAAAAATAATCCTTGTTTTCCCGCCTTCCTCGACTAGTTTAGACCAGTTTACAGGCATTGCTGTATTCTGGGCTGTGGTGTAGTTCCTGTGTTGTCCATTACCTTACTTGGATAGAAGGAAGTTTCTTTGCTCACCAGTGGGAGTGGGGAGCCTTGAGCAGCCTACCTGTCCTTGGGGGAAGTGACCTCAGCACAAGAAGCTGTAGTAATTGGTTGTTTGGGACCATTTCCAGCTCTTTTGTAGTTCACTGTTTAAAATCCGCATTTGCACGGCTTTGCGCGGTCGTACACATAGCGCAGCGCCGGTTAAACAAGAAACTTTTTCTGGCTCCGCTGCACTTGTTCTCAATACTTCTCTACTAAGTAAGCACTCTCGTACTAAGTAAAGCACTACATCTACTTACCACCCCTGTGAATACCCACTTCCCTTAAAGGTATACCACTCCCTTATACTGTTCTAGCATGTTGAGTGGTAGATTACTGGCGTCATCTCCAGTTCAGCTGGTCAATCTGGGCATCTTGAGACAATGCTACAATTGTCTCATGTACACAGACAACCCTCTCCTCCTCCCAACAAACACAAATACATGTGAGAGATGCAACTATATAGCCAAACTGGAGGCTGAACTCTCTCAACTCAGGGCTGGCATGACCAGACAGGAGGAGATGGCAACCACACACACAACAATCCCAGTCCCACATAGACCTACCACAACTGCAAACCAAACACATAAAAACACAAAGACATACTCGTAGGCTCTAATAAAAAACTTACCAAAACAACAGAGGCTCCCAAAGCAGACATCCAAAAATCCACCACCTCAAAACAAAACACATGCAACACATACTTCAATAAATCAGTGTGTCTACCAATCGCAGCCCTTAAGGCCAAACACCTTGCCTGATACACTAGTAATAGGTGACTCCATAGTCAGACACACTGATGTCCCACTGACCAGGCTGAACAAGGAGAAGGTGACTGTGAGCTGTCTATCGGGAGCAAGGATCCGCCACATAACACACGCACTCAGGTCACTCCAAAGCAAGTACAAATATGACTCCGTCATTGTCCATGCTGGTGTGAATGACCTGAGACGTACCTCCCTGGACTACATGAAAAGAGACATAGAGGAGCTCTCCGATTATGTAGCCCAGGCTGGTATGACCCTGACCCTGAGCAGCATCTTGCCCTCACCAAGAATGATACCACAATACAAAGACAAGATGATCAGCTTTAACAATTGGCTCAAGTACTGGTGTCATTCTAAGGGGATCCAATGTCTGTCTGCCTGGGATGATATGTTGGACAAGCCACGCTGCTTCACAAGGGATGGCTTACACCTGTCACCACTGGGCTTCCGAATATTGGCTAAGGCTCTTGCCACCCCCATAGTGCCTTTTTTAGGCAAGGCTCAAAAGACAAACCCACCTCCTTAGAAAACAAAAATGGAAAAAAACTAAGGGTAATGCTGCTCAACGCCAGAAGTCTAAATCTCAAGATGCAGGCACTTGATGCACTCCTCAGCATGGAGAACATCGACGTCTGTGCAGTAACTGAAACCTGGTTCAAGGCTCCTGAGTGCACCCCAGCGCTACCAGGCTATACCTCGTATAATGCTTTTCGGCCCCAAAACCTGGGCCGAACCACAAAGGAGGGGAGTGTCCATATTCATAAAGGACACCCACACCTTCAGGTTAGTAGCAACACATGAAGCATCAGAGACCATACAGGTGCAACTAACCATAGGCAAAACTGCTATACAACTGGTAGCATGTTACAGACCACCCTCCCAATCTCAAGAACCCCACTCAGCCTTCCTGAAGACAGTGGAGGATATGAATGTATCACAAAATACCATCATATTGGGAGACTTCAACTACCCAAACATAGATTGGGTACATTATTCTAGCCCTAATACCCTAGCCCAAAGGTTCCTGGAATTCATAAATTCAAATGCACTGGAACAACTAGTCACCTCTCCCACTAGGGAGATAATATACTAGACCTGATCATCACAAACATGGGGACAAAATGCTCCACACGAAGTATACCCCTCACTAGTGAGATCTGACCACAAACTAATCACCCTGGATATACATATCCCACCTCCACCCCCAGCACAAAAGACCACAGTGAAAAACTTCTCAAAAGCAGACTTCACTCTTCTTAAGACTGAGATGGTATCCTTTAAGCCCACTGTGCCAGTGGATACCACATCCCACAATGCCGAATCCTTCACAAATGCTTTCTATGGACATCTCCAAGAATGCATGGATCATGCAATCCCAAACAAATCCAAGTCCCTCTCCACCAAATGTAAGGGTCCTGTCTGGTGGACCTCAGCCATAAACAAATTGTATAACAAAAGAAGGAAGCTACTGCACGTCAGAGTGAAATCCCATGAAAGGAAGACATCTCTGATCAACATTAGCAGAAAACTACGTTCTCTCATAAAAACATCCAAGGCAAACTTTGAGAGAAAAATCGCTAAGGACACTAAAGATAACCACAAAGCCTTCTTCAGCTATGTTAGAAACCTGGGTGGAAACCCTCAGATATGCTCAGAGTTGGTTCACAACAGCAAAAAATACACTGAACCCACAGATATTGCTAACATTCTGGCTGACAGGTTCAGTGCAAATTTCTCGCCTCCTTCACCCCCAAAAGAAGAAATACTTATCCCAGCTGAATGTAATCTCCCTGTCATCTCAGATGTTCAAGTGAGAACCGCCCTAAACAAAGCAAAAAACACAGCATCAATGGGACCTGACGGTATCCCGGGGTGCGTGTTACATGAACTCCAAGAGGAGCTAAACCCACACATAAAAATGCTATTTAACCTTAGCCTTACTTCGGGATATGTATCTGAACACTGGCGTACAGCAACAGTGGTCCCACTCCACAAGGGGGGTGCCTCTACAGACCCTGGAAACTACCGCCCCATAAGCTTGACTAGCCTGGTCTGCAAAGCTATGGAAAGAATCATTATGGAACTCATAAACGGAGACATAGGGGACCTACAGACGCTTGACCTCACCCAGTTCGGCTTTGTAAAGGGCAGATCCTAACTTTTAAACCTGGTTGACTTTTTCAAAACAGTCACTAGAGCCATTGATGAGGGCAAAGCAGTCCATACAGCATACCTGGACTTGGCTAAGGCCTTCGACACAATACCCCACTCAGGCGTCATAGATAAGCTAAACAGCTTAAAAGTAAACCCTTATGTCACTAGATGGGTTGCAAACTGGCTAAAGGACAGAACCCATAAAGTTAAAATCGCTGGAACAATGTCAGACTCAAAGCCAGTCACAAGTGGTGTCCCACAGGGATCTGTCCTGGGACCCCTCTTGTTCGGCATTTATTTCTCAGATGTTAAAGCAAACATGGGAAGGCTGTGGCTGACAAAGTTTGCAGATGACTGCAAACTAGGCGCCATAGTCGATACACCAGCAGATACACACATCCTACAAAAAGGCCTCACTGAAACGGACAACTGGTGTCGTAGTCACGGCCTTAAACTAAATGCCAAAAAATGTACAGTCATCCCTTTGGAAAAACAAAGTACCCACAAATTATCACATAGATAGCAACCCACTGAGTACAGAAAAAGTAATCAGAGACCTAGGGACCCAAGTAGACAGCGACCTCTCATTTGACACCCACGTTGCCAAAGTGGTTAGAAAAACATTCTACCTTGCACACCTCATCATGAAGGGTTTCACATCCAGATCCAAGGATGTCATTGTACCCCTATATTCCTCCCTCATCAGACCCATGATTGAGTACAATGCCCCATTTGGTATGTACCTCACCCGGCACTTGCAACAGCTGGAGAGACCACAAAAGTACCTCACCAAAAGGATCAAGGGTCTCCAACATATGTCTTATTCTGCCAGACTAAAGAAACTTCAGCTCTATTCAGTAGCATAACACCTGCTCAGAGGTGATCTCTGCCTGACGTACAAGGCCATGTCCAATCAGGATCTGATGGACATGCTCCACCTCAAAAAATCCAAATCCATCAGGATCACGAGAGCTAAAGACTTAAACCTTGGCACAAGTATGAATAGGACATGCTGGAGGGATAGATTCATAACCCAGAGGCTTCCCATGCTTTGGAACAGGATCCCAGTTCATATTAGGCAGAGCCCCTCACTGACTCTCTTCAAGAGAAATCTTGATGAGTGGATGGGAGATCCGTAAGTTTACCCCAGGGGTCACATCTGTGTCACTGCTAGACAGGGGCACAGTAAACTAATTATATTATATAAGGGGACCTTCACTGTGTCACTACTAGACAGAGGCACAGTATTCTAGATTTATTCTGTACATTTTTGTACCACTTCATGGGGTGGCAAAAGCCACATCACTATGGCTAGGCTTACAAATGCCCCAGGGCAGATAGCCTAGTACTATACTATGAAACTATGAAACTATGAAACTATAATACTGATGATCAGAAAAAATATTTGTCATGATAACACAGGGAATTGAATCCACAGTCATTCTCAAAACTGAAGAGTACAGCCGTAGCATCCTGACCTACTTGCCCACCTAAACAACAAAATGTATGCAAAATCACACTAATTACAATGAGCAGTCATATGGCTTCCTTTTAGCTCTGGCAGTAATGACAAAGTGTCTCTACAGTTTTTGGATGAGTCATTGATACTGTTAATATGAAAAGCACAAAATTATAAAGCAAGTGTACTGACCCTGGTGCACTCTATGGCTGTCCAGTCTGTTCTTGTGCAGATTCCTACTCCTTTTGATTTCTTCATGTACTAAAGACATAAAAAAATACATTCTGTAGTATTTGTGGATGGTATTCAGTGCCAGTTTTAAGGCTGACCTATTATCACAGATGCCTTTACAATGCAAAGGGGTGTCTGCTGTCTTACTTCATCCTCCCATCAGTGTAGGAGGTCAGGACTGCATTGTCATATGTCAGTATAATGGTGACAGCTCTATTCCCTCATGCATAAGATGCCAGTTGCCCAGGTAATAACCTTGCTCAAACTATTCCAGGCTTCATTCAGACTTATACTAAGGTCCTTCATATTTCTCCTGCATAAACTTGTGCTTGTAATTGTTATGGTGGAGATGAAGAAATATTTTGTCTCCTCCACAAACCACCTCTCTTTGCACAAAGAGTACCACCTTCTCCAGTCATGATGGCTTAGCTTGAAGAATCTCAGGATAAATAGCAGACAATTGATGCCCAAAGCCATTTTGCATTTCTTATCTGCCATGCAGTGATGGATTGATGAGCGGGTCTATATCAGAAGTTCGAAGTTTCAAAACTTTGAATCTGATATGGTCTACACCATATGATCAAAGTTTTGAAACTTTGAATCTTTTAAAGTAGATCTTCGTACAGCATGGAAAGGGAAGATTTCCCTTTTCTGCACTGTTGTGCGATCTTGGAGTTGGTATATTTAAGTAGCGGGGGGTGCAGGGGGGCTTGCCCCCCTGCTAAGAGCATTTAATGGTTTGTTTTTGTAGGTTGTTATGTGTTATTACATTTTCAGTGTTTCAAGACTTCGATGATATGGTGTTGACCATATCAGATTTGAAGTTTTGAAACTTTGATCATGTAATATAGACCCTTGATGAGCACCTCTTTTGCACAATGGATAGCAGCCTCAGGAAATATAAGTATTACAATATTATGAATCCAATGACTCTTTAAGGTATGAAACATTGCAATCCACAATGATAGCGTATGTTCTTCCAAAAACATGTTGTACAGCACATTCATAACCAGATGGTTACAGATGCAGTGGCACTTCATCACCTCCCTAAACATTATTAAACACTATTACATACATATAATATAGATAATTGAATCATACATATTTTATTTGACAAAAACATGTAGAAGAGGATTATAGCATTGATAGTTTGTGAAAATAAAAACAGAATGTTGAAATGCATATTGGCAGCAAATATTGCCAAAAATATGTTATATGAACCCATATATAAACACATGGGCTACTGAAGGTTGTGCAGTGCTGCCTACAGGAACCCTGTTGTGTGCACATCATCATCATTCAGAAATCTCCATGGTTTATCAGATGTACTTGTCACACAAATTGAGTAATTCAGAAATAATAATGGGCTGAATCCTGATTAATATAGTCTGCATGCCCAGAGAGGTGAATCTACACAACAAGCATGCAAGCAGAGAGCCTCATCATACTATGGAAGAAGCTTTAGAGGACAGACAGGGTGAAAGTTCATCCAATGCACTTACTAGTAGTACCAGCGCTCTTTCTCACTTATACAGATGATAATTATGCCCTGTCATTATTTGTACATTGATAGCTGGTTTGCCTTTGGGAATGTACAGCCTAGTGCTACTTTTCTGCACACTGACACTATTTCTGCATACACACACACACACACACACACACACACACACATATATATATATATATATATATATATATATATATATATATATATATATTTTTTTTTTTTACTTTTTTTGTCCAGGATTGACTTTGCAGTCCACTGGGCATACCAGATGCAGTGAGAGCCTTCTGAATATACCCATTTACTATGGCTGTGACAAACCACAGCATAATTGTACAATGTACTCCATATAAACACGAGCAAATGGCTGAGCTCAAATATAAAGAGGATGAAGTTCTGTTGAATCACTCCACCATCTTGCTTTCCCTCATTATAATACACAGCACCTCATTATACAGTCATTAACATATAGCATGGCTGACCCAGTATTTGTTCTAGCCATGTTGTATAGCTGGGTTTTCTGAATCATACAAAGCCTCTGCATGGACATTCATAGGTTCATAGGTTGATACTAGGCTATCGGCCCTAGGGCCTATACAAGCCTAGCCATAACAATTTCCTGGATATTTCTTTCCACAATATTTACTCCTCTGGACCCCTGTCTAGCAGGGCAACTGACATGATCCCTGGGGTGAATTTCCTATCTCCCATGCAATCATCAATGTTCCGTTTGAAGAGGGCCAAGGAGGAGCTCTGCCTGACATGTATGGGCAGTCTATTCCAGAGTATGGGGAGTCTCTGGGTCAGGAACCTATCCCTCCAGCATGTTTTGTTCATTGTGATGACAATATTTAGATCCCTGGAGCATGTGGTCTGAGGGATTGGGATTTCTTTAAGTGGAGCATGTCCAACAGCTCAGGGTTTGACATGGCCTTGCATGTTAAGCAGAGATAGCCTCTGAGTAGACGATATGCCACAGAGTACAGCTGGAGTTTTTTTAAACAGTCAGCATATGGCATCTGCTTTAGGCCTGTGATTCTTTTAGTGAGGTATTTCTGTGGCCTTTCCAGCAGTTGCAGATGTTTTGTGAGGTACATACCAAACGGGGCATTATACTCTATAATGGGTCTAATGAGGGATGAGTACAGTGGGACAATGACCTCCTTTTTTCTGGATGAAAAGCCCTTAGTGATGAGGTGTGCCACATAGAAAGATTTCCTGACTGTTGTGGCGATGCAGTTATCCAAAGTGAGACCACTGTCCACCTGTGTCCCTAAGTCTCTCATCACACTTTCTGTGTTTAGTGTACTGCCACCTATGTGCTAATTCATAGGTTCATGTTTTTTTCCAAAGGGGATAACTATACATTTCTTGGCATTAAGCTTGAGCCCATGGCTCTAGCACCAAGCATCTGTTTCTGTAAGGCCCTTTTGTAGAATATCCATATCATTTGGGGATTCAATAATGGCTCCCAGTTTGCAGTCCTCTGCGAACTTTGTTAGCCAGAGTCCCTTAGTGTTGGCCTGTACTTCAGAGAAGTAGATGTCAAACAAGATTGGTCCTAGGACTGAACCCTGAGGTACTCCACTTGTCATTTGTCTGGAGCTGGATTTGGAGTCGGCTACTCTTACAGTCTGAGTTCTGTCAGTAAGCCAGTTGACAACCCATCGAGTGATGTAGGGATTAATGCCCAGCTTAGTAAGTTTATCTATGATTCCAGAGTGGGGGATGGTGTTGAAGGCCTTGGCGAGGTCCAGATAGGTTGTGTGGACCGCCTTACCCTCGTCCACAGCTCTGGAGACTGATTTGAAGAAGTCAATCAGATTCAGGAGACAAGATCGGCCCTTCACAAACCCAAACTGGATGGGGTCCAGTGTTTGAAGGTTGCCAATGTCTTTGTTTATAAGTTCCATGATAACGCGTTCCATGCCCTTGCAGATCAGGCTTGTCAGACTGATGGGACGGTAGTTCCCAGTATCCAAGGTGGATTCCCCCCCCTTGTGGAGTGGGATAACTGTAGCTGTGCGCCACTCAGTGGGCATGAAGCCTGAGGTGAGGCTATGATTAAACATGACACTTAGGTGCGGTGCCAGTTCATTTTGTAGTTCATGTAGTACACACCTTAGGATGTCATCTGGTCCCATGGGTGCTGTATTCTTAGCTTTGGATAGTGTGGTTTCTACCTGTGTGGCCATGATTACCAGAATTTAGCAATCTTTTGGTATTGAGATGGGCCCTTTAGGGGGTGAGAGGGGGATGAAGTTGGCACTAAATTGATCTGCCAGGATATTGACAATATCCTTGGGATCAGTATATTTAATGTCATTCTGTTGTAGCTCAGAGCAGATCTGGGCATTGTCATTTAGATTCTTGACATAACTATAGAATGCCTTGTGGTTGTCTTTGGAATCTTTGGCAATTTTATTTTTGTAACTAGCTTTTGAGGATTTTATGAGGGATCTCAGCTTCTTACCGAGGCTGGTGAGGGAGTTTTTTGCATCCTGGGATTTTCCTCTTTTCTGCAACAGTTTCTTCCTTCTGTTGTATAGTTTGTTTATAACAGGGGACCACCAGATTGGTTTCCTTTTTTTGGAGAAGAGCATCTTGGCTCTATTTGGGATGGCACAATTCATGCATGAGTAGATGTGCTCATACAGTGTCTTAGTGTAGGATTCTGCAGTCGAACTTTCAGATCCTGTCTGCATGGGTGTCATGAAGTTTGTCACTTCTGACTTCAGTAGCATGAAGTTGGCTTTGAAGATGTTATTTAAGGAGATTTCCTTACTGGGGGGGTGGGGTGGGATGTGGATGTCAAGGGTGATTTGCTTAAGGTCAGTCCTGACCAATGAGGGGGTAACCACTGGTGTGGAGCATCTATCTCCCATGTTGGTAATGACCAGGTCTAGGATATTGGAGCCCCTGGTGGGACAATGGATTAGTTGATCCAGGGCATTGGAATTTATGAATTCCAAGAACCGTTGGGAAAAGGAGTTGGTACCCGAGTAGTTTTCCCAGTTAATGGCAGGGTAGTTGAAATCACCCAGTATTAGGGTGTTTGGTTGTATCTTAATATTTTCCAGTATGTTTAGAAAGGTGTAGTGAGAATCTTGGGGCATGGTGGGGGATCTGTAGCAAGCTACAATTTGGATTGCAGTCTTACCTAGTGTTAGTTGCACCTGGATAATTTCAGATACATTGTGTTGGGCAACTAGCCTGGAGGTGTGAATATCCTTGGTGAATATAGACACTCCACCACCTTTAGTGTTTTGGTCTTGGTTTTGTGACCAAAAAGTGTGGTAAGAGTTGTAGCCTGGTATTGCAGGGGTGCTCTCTGGAGCCTTGAACCAGGTCTCAGTTACTGCACAGATATCGATGTTCTCCATTTTTAGGAGTGCCTCGAGAGAGTGCATTTTGAGGTTTAGACTTCTAGCATTGAGTACCATTACCTTCAGATTTTGAATGCTTGTATCTGTTACGGTGGTGGCTTTATCCTTTGAACCTTACCTAAAAAAGGCACTATAGGGGTGGCAAGAGCTTTAGCCAGTAACCTGAATCCCAGGGGTGACAGGTGCAGACCATCTCTGGCCAAGCATCGTGGTTTGTCGATCTTGTCTTCCTAGGCAGACAGATACCGGATCCCCTTTGAATGACACCAGAAGCTTAGCCAATTGTTGAAGTCAATCATTTTGTCCTTATACTGTGGTATCATTTTGGGTGAAGGCAGGATGCTACTCAGGGCTAGGGTCATACCTGCCTGGGCCACATGATCCTAGAGCTCTTCCATGTCTCTTTTCATGTAGTCCAGGAATGTATGTCTCAAGTCATTCACTCCAGCATGGACAATGACAGTCGTATTTGTACTTGTTGTGGAGTGACTTGAGTGCATGTGTTATGTGGCGGATCCTGGCACCGGACAGGCAGCTGACTGTAATTTTCTCCTTGTTCAGCCTGGTGAGGGAGACATCAGTGTGCCTGACTATAGAGTCACCTATGGCTAAAGTGTTGGGTACATTGTCTTGTCGTAGGGGCTGTTGTTGGGTGGCAAATTGGTGTTCTGAGCTATGTGTCACTTTGGTTGTGACTGGTGTTTGTTTGCGTTTCAGCTTTGGAGGTCCTTGTTGCTTTGGCAGGTTAATGTTAAGGGCCTCTGCATATGTGGGTTTAGTGTTGCTATGTGTGGGTGTTGATGGTGTAGGTTTTGAAGGGCTATGAGTTGCTTGAAGTATAGTGCAGGTGTTAACTTTCTCCTCTTGACTGTCTAGCACAATCTTGGCTGCAGAGAGCTTTGCTTCCAGTTTGGCTATGTAAGTGCATCACTTGCAGGTTGTAGTGTTGGGTGGTAGGAGGAGAGGACTGTCTGTGTACATGAGGCAGTTGCCGCATTGCCCCAGTATGCCCAGATTCACCAGGTGGACAGGAGAAATCACTGGAAGCTGACCCTTGGACATGCCTGTTTAGGTGCTTTTTTTGTAAAGTATAAGAGCTGTTTTCACTTACCTTTGCAAGGTACTTTGCAATTATAGGCTGTTTAGTGACTACGATTAATTTCTCCTTATTGACAAGGAGAGTTGAGTGCTTGTATCAGTTTCAGGCTTCCTAGTGCTTTCCAGCAGGTTCTAGAGCAAGTGCTAGTCACAGGGGTTCAGATTTTAGTGCTACTACTGAGAAACCAGCTAGTTCTAAGGGAAAATTTGAAGAGCAGACTTTCTGGCACCTGGAATAGTTTAACTGTAGGCTTGCAGTGCTGCACGATGCGAAAAATGTGCAAACACACGCATTTTTAAGCCAGAAAGTTGAAAGGGGTAGAAATCAGTCCAAAAAGGCTAATAAAATTACAATGTCAGAGCTGGAAACCACTCCTCTAGCGTTAGATAGGCAGTACAATGCTCACCACTCCCACTGGTAAGCAGTATGACTTCCCTCTACCCCAGCAAGGTCTGGATAGCTCTGAACACAGAAAATAAAGTCCTGAGACAAGCAAAGCCTGGGATAAGGACTGGCTAGGAAATGTGGGAAACGAGCAAACAAGATAGTATTTGTTTTTTAAAACATGCTAAACAATGCAATAATACAGTAAATAAACACAGAAAAGGCTAACACACTTGAGTGTGTAGTCCTAAATAGTAAATGCAATTAAAACACTACAAAATTAGCAATTTAAAACTTTTTAAATGAAGCAAGGCAAGAGCACAACTGAAAAATGATTTCAGAGGCAGTAATACAGCAGAATAAGTAGCTAGTCTACATGTACAGAGAAGTTTATATATACAGAAAAGCAGCTAAAACAGATTAACAATTCAGATGCAGAGCAACCTAGAGCACTTGAGTTGTAGCAATATTAAGGCAATTACAGTTATAATAAATGCTCTAAAATATACTCTATATTTCCAAAATGTTTGAAAAGCACAGTCAGAACACAAGGAGATTCAGGCATTTTTTTTAAAGAGAGAAAGGAGAAACAGAAGGCCTTCTCCGATGTTCTATGTATTAGGTAGAATGACACTAGACTGGGAGGAGTGTCCCAGATCAAATTTACAGTAGGGGCAGGCAACTGCAAAGCCACCAAGTATAACAACAAGACACCAACAGGAAGGGAGGGTGGGGACAAATACTAAAGTTATTAGCCTACACTCTTTAGACAGTGAACACTACAGAAAGCCACAAAATGAAAGTTTTTAAACAGATAAAGGAGCAAAGAGACTCTACAGAATGCTTTTAACTGTAAACAAATCAGTTTCCCATGCAGATTAGTTAATAGCAATAAAATGCACTAAAAACTATGCAGCAGGCAATAAAAAGTGCTATATATAAATTGCTAGAAACAATAATCAGTATAAATAAGCCAAAAAACAAGATACTTATATATCTCAGATCAGAGTTGAAGTCAACGCCCCTCCTCCACTCTGCTCAGTGTATATAGACGTATTCATCATGCGAATTCACTTAGCATGATGCAGCAACATTTTCTGAACCTGGCCTGATGTGTCTAGGATATAAGTGTTTGGATGCCTGACCAAAACAGTAAAAAAGCCACATTTGTACTGAACTGTAACTATGTAAGCATCAAATAACAGCACTGTTATCCACAGGCTACTTGGGTGACCCAAACCATGGCACTTCATCCAATACAAGGCAGGTACAGGCCATGTGTCAATGTATCACACAGAATTACAACAGTCTTCTTGGCAGCAAACTCTGTCTATCTACACAGGTAAAAGTATTACAATGGCAGTGGATGTATGTAACATGGAATATTCAGTGAAGTGATGTAATATCATGTAAGATGTAGGGTGCACAAAGATACAATATACGTGTCCAATAACAAGCTACAACTTCTGCCACTGTATCACATTACACAGACAGGGAGAGGCACATATGTATTACTCATTCTAGTAGTGAAGCCTTGTCCAATAAACTACAGGTGTGGATGCATACTCTAATGACACTTACAGAGACATTTAAAATGCAGTACTCACTGTATCTCATAACTTTAGTGTGTAAGCTTTCTGTGTCTTCACTCCCGTGACTTTCATTTTTAGTACTTGTAAAACTGAAATTCATTTTTTGTGGGAAAGGTATGTACAACATCAATTAACATGACACAAGCAGTAAAAATGATTTACTTAACTCAGAGTGAATGTGCAACAGAAAAATTATGTCTCATACATAATGCATGCGTGTAGACTCAAACACAAAGTTTGTCTTTATGCGCTCACTTGCACGTGTATGTGTGTGTGTGTGTGTGTGTGTGTGTGTGTGTGTGTGTGTGTGTGTGTGTGTGTGTGTGTGTGTTGTGCATATCGTGTGTGTGTGTCTGTGTGTCTATGTCTGTGTGTGTGTGTATTTCTGTGTGTGTGTGTGTATGTGTATGTGTGTGTGTTGTGCATGTGTAATTGCACATACATGAGTCATACCTCTGATTTTATGAAAGGGCCATAATTGTAAGAATATGCATCATAGACACATGCATGCACTGTAATATCACTGTAACACCTAATAGGACACTCAAGACATTGTCACAAATAGCAGTCACACTTTTTCATACTGTTTATTGGTATGAATGGCACAGACATGTATTTCTTGTATGCATTAATATCATGCATTCATCCAGCCATCCATCCCTCTATCCATCCATCCATCCAGTGCTGTTGTGTAACATCCAGCTCCTATAATAATGGCATGAACAGCCAAAAATAGATTGCCTGGCATTTCTTCTGCATCTGACACACACACACACACACACACACACACACACACACACACACACACACACACACACACACATACACACCTATAGACAACTTAGTGTTACCAATCCACCTACATCATGCCTTGCAGATGTATGTGGAAATAAAAGTATGCAGAAAAAACTAACTGGACATACAGAGGGCATACAAACTCTACACAAAGGGCAACCTAGCCAATAACTTTACTGAAGAACTTCTTGCTGTGAAGTGATAATGGCACTCAGTGCAACACAGTGCCACATATTAATGTAAGAGGAAGAAAATTAAAAGCATTGTAGGACAACCTATTTTACAAATAACTTGCCATCATGTATTCTCTAAGTTTGCATTGGCTGTGATAACCCCCCATTACAATAAATAATGCCCCATTACATTAAACACTTTCTTAGTACTTATACAACTCACTGTTTGCACTAATGAAGAATATATTTCACAAGTAGCTTACAGTGATCAAAACATACATAGATTTTTATGATACTAGGCTGTACTATACACTAAAAGCTACACTGAACCAAATATACTAGGTAGAAAACATTCTTTTAATCACAATAGCTAGGCCAAGCACTTCTCATTAACAAAATATGGAACAGAGAATGCATTTAACATGTCATTAGAGCTAACCTGGGTCCAGCTTGCATCACTCGGAAGTACGCTGGACATGAGTGAAACCTCAGTAATGCTGTAGATGGTATTTATTTTATCAGCTGAATGTATGATTTACTAGAGTTGTGTCATGGACTAAGTCTATCAGTCTGAGTTTTAATACAGGAAGGTGTGCATCCTGAATCGAAGAAACACCATCATACACAATAATGAAATTCTCAGCATGTCAGGCATACAAAGAACAGACAAATTAGTGACTCAAATTCACTGTATCTTTGAGATACAACCAGTGGAGGTCACACTTAGATCTCACATAATAGCTAAACAGGTCCATTTTCTTTTCATCTTTAGTATCTTTAGTATCATTTATGGATGACCCAATGAGCAACTAAGGCCAGAATAAATAGTGGCACTCACAATTCTGAAAGAATGAGCCCAAATACAGAAAAAATGTACATATTGAAAGTCTACCAAGTTGTGAAAGTGAGTTAGATGCATCATTGCAAGAGACTTTGTTATTGAGTAGTAAGTCTGAAGTTTAAAATACACGAGTTAGTACCAGAATTGAGACATCCACAGAGGACTGAGCACCCATCCCCACATCTTACTTTTAGAACTTTTTGTTATTTACCTCATATAATGGACTCAGAAATACCATTTCACACTCACTAAAGTCTGGTTTTGCCTTATAAACTGAAAGGGAAGTAGGTAACTGGTATAGTAAGCTCTGATGTTTATCTTTGTGGCAAAAGCAAGTGTAAATAACATTGAGTTGGGTGACATTATAAATTGTGACTGTGCAGGAAAGAAAGCATACCTCAGGAGTGTATGAGGAACTCTTGTGTGCTCCTTCTCAATACAATGTTCTTTTAAAAGTGGTTAGGGGTTTTGTTTGGATTTCTGCCTGATGTAGGATGTGGCATTTTCTTACTGCCACTCATCTTTCAACAATATAACTTTTCTGACCTGTAAATTATCAGACACTGTCAAGCTGGGTAATGTGAAGTTAAGGTCATGCTTCCTCATTATGTCCTGTTTATATAAACTACTTCTAGTAAAAACAAATTCTATATTAGCATAAACTCTTCCTTATACCATCCTTAACCTAAGATAAACAGATATACTGCACCACAGTGCCTTGCTATGTTAATACAGTATAACATTATGTTAATACAGTTAGTATCTGTGTTTACACACTTCCATAGTAGGAATGATATATAGTACTAAATGCCTAGTGACAGCTAAAAATTTAATCTCTCCCCAGTGATACATTACCATACTACAACTTTTAGTTAATGTAGTAATTATCTAGTGGCAGAGGACCATTAGGGAGTGGCCATATTTTTCTGCCTTTTTGGTATTCATTTGGACAGACTCCGGGACCTACACTTAATGACAGTTAAAGGAAAACAGAACACATAAGACACAAGCTTTAACATCAGTCAATACATATCTCAGCGAACATGTGCTCAAGTATGAAAACATATATTGTATTTATGGAGAAAGTATGGAGTAAATGCATAGTGATAGTATTTATGAGAAGTGAAAATATCTTGCTTAGTTAGAATAAACAGACACACAGACATTATGAGTGAGTGCAGTGAGGAAACATGGACCCTAATGGATTGGAAATTTGAGTCTGTGTGGACACAAATATCACTTAACAAGTTAGACATGAAAAGAGGAAGGCATGGTATACTAATGAGGCCATAGGCTGCTCCCAAGATCCTCCTCTACAGTCCAATATTTAATGCTGTCAGATTCCATATTTATGCTAAGGTAACCATTGGAAATGTTGGGACCTGAAATACAGCGACAGAATGGCCTGAAAGAACGGACTTACATATACTAAGTCCAATATGCCATTTCTCAGAATACTCTCTTTTCTCTGAGGTATGGTAATCTCAGAGTTGGTATATATAAGTTCAGTGGGCGTGGGGGATGCAGGGGATGGCTTGATCCTCCTGAAAAATGAAGTTTTAAGGAAAAGAGCAATTTTCGAGATTCGTACATCTCTGGGTTTTGATCTTTTTTTTTTTTTTTGGCTTTTTGCCACTTGGCATTTCAAGTGCTGACCTTTCAATAGGGAGACCTGTGCTAAATGACTGTAAGCAAGTCATTAAAGATACACCTCGGTCACCTGTGTAAAAAGGCACTTGCACCTATTGGGACTAACTGGATAACAAAGAATAAAAACATGTCAAAGTGAGGAACACAGTAAAAGAACTAGCCAGGCAGGAATATCTCAGCAAATAAACAAGAAAAAGAATGCAACATATAAGTAATAAAACAGGCTATGGTAACAGGGCACTCTATTTTGTTTGGATTGGGTGCATAATTATATAAGAATTATGAAGTAAAAAAACATGATTTCAGCTTTGTCTAGTACTATTAAAATCGGAGAGAAATATTATTTTAAATGGTGAACAGTAAGGGAAGGGGGTGCGTATAGGAATGGACTATATAATCTAAAGGCATGAAAAGATTTCAACATGAAATGTGGTAGGTGATAGAAAGAGGAAGAAGAATGAACAAATATTGGTAATGAGGTAATGTAAGCCATATGATCAATTGGATCGGCACATCCATATAAAACCAGGATAAAAGACAGTGAATTTAAGTTTGAGAGGCACATGATGAGAACAGTATTTTAGAGTATGGGATGTCATTTAGTAGATCATTCCTTTAGTAAATAGCATAAGGAGAGGGGGGAGTAGAGAGAGGAGGGGAAGAGAGGAGAGGAGGGGAGAGGAGAGGTGGGGAGAGGAGGAGAGGGGAGAAGAAGAGAGAGGAGGGGAGAGGAGAGGACAGTAGGGGAGAAGAGGGGAGGGGATGGGAAGGGAAAGGAGAGGAGAGGAAGGTTGAGAAAGTGCTTGCCAATAGTGTTCTGGTGAGTGATCCAAGTGAAAGAAATAAGAAATGCATTGTATGTTTGTGAGTACTGAAGTATAGACCAAGAAAGTGGAAATGAAGGAAAGTAGAGTATTCAGACATAAGAAGAATTAAAAGCAAATGTAAGGTATTCAATACAACAGATTATGAGATGGCAGTGGGAAAACAGATAGAATATGCATTATATACAGGATACCTCATGTAGATACCAGGAATAATGACAAGAGAGTAGAAGGATGCATTAAAATATATTTTGGATGCTGAAATGAGAATATGAAATGAAAAAATATTGACAAACATACTGGAAAGTACAAATATGAAGAGAAGTAATAAATCCTTAAATCACTTTTCTTAAATATCACTACATAACTGAGACAGAGGTCATGTGAAGACTAGTTGGGAAGACATGCAATATCTCATAAAATGAGATGAAGTTGTCATGTGAAACCTGCATCCATCCAAAATTAACTAAACTGAAAAAGCTGTACACAGAAGCCTGATGGAGGATTATTGATCAGAGACTTGGCACAATGCGACTGACATGACATGAAAACAAAATACATGAGTTTAGTACCTGTGAGTTGTGTGACATCTAAATGTGCCATAATGCACATGAAGCTGGATTTCACATTCATTGCTGGAGGTCACTATCACGAAGAAACCTCTATTCCTCTGAAGGTAGCAACCAAAGAGATGATTGTAGAATGAAAGGGGTTTAAAGGGAGCATAACTCTCATAATTGTGGGGAGTGGTTTGCTATCTGCAAATAAAATAGATTTTTGACATTTATGGAAAGTTGCTTTAAACATTTTTTGCTAGCATTTGAAATCACTTTACATGAAGTGGGATTTGACAGATGTTCTGGAAGCTGTTATTAGACAATTATTAACGATTGGTGTAAAGATGGATGGTAACCTAGAAATATGATTCCCATTGGTAAGAAGAACCATAAAGTAGCACAACTGAGTATTATTTTGAAGAGTAGAAATACAAAGTTAGGCCACTGAATGTGCAGCAATTACACTTGAACTGATTTTGAAGAAATTAAATGGGGCAGACTGAGATAGTCCAATGTGAAAACCCTCAAAGGATAGGTAACATTTCAAAGTATGGTTCAAGGGTGGGCATTCATTCACCAAGTCTCAAATGTGGTACCCTCATCACCAGTGCATGGGAGTGTGAGCTCACATTGGGATGGCACAGTGGCTCCATCAGTGAAGCAGGTGACTTATCCACTAACCAGGGAGATTTTAGAGCCCATAACACACTTTCTCTTATTGCCAGATATGTCTCTGAGGGCACAAACTACTGCTGAGACTACTTGGATGACAGCCTCCTCTTACCAGCTCTCATCCTCACTGAGGAACAGGAGAATACAAAGGACGGAGCAAGAAATGGGCTTGTCTCATAGGTGAGGCTTGTTGGTCAGCAGCTGCAGTGGGGAAAGCATTTAAAAATCTGCATATGCAATTGTTAGGTTGTTCTTCCATTATCCTGAGGGTAGAATCAAGCCAGGTATAGAAATGTTCCCTACCATAGGCAAGAAGTATTAAAAATTGGCCCAAGAGGAAGAACTTGCAAAGATCACTGACTCTGATTTAATGCTATATGGTTTCATCCTGCTCAGATTTTGTAGATCTTAATTAGTCCCTAATCACAGTCTATGCTCAATCTATGCTCATTTGTCCCAATGAGTATGAGTGAATAAGATGCTCTGGTGGCATAGAGGGATAAAGACATAACTACATCCCAGTCGACCCAAGTTTAATTAGCAGCTTAGGAAACTGACTCTCTGGCTGTAGAGGGGAGAGCATGCCCATTCCAGGGGTGGGTGGTTATGTGATGTTTCATGTGGTGATCCCTGGTGGAGGTTAGGGATGCTGCATTGAAGGGGCCTGGCTCAAAAGAGGAGAAAGGGTGGCTGGCATGGCTGACCTGCTACAGATGTGGGGTGATATATCTCATGCCTCCTTGTGCTCCTGACTCTAAGCAGTACTCTGTTGCTGCACTTGGAGGGGGTGTGATGATTTTGGCATAACAGAAAGACCCCCTGGTGAAATGGTGATGGCCATGATCCCAGGACACCTTTAGGTTCCATGACCAGTCCCAACTAGTGGCAGAGAATGTCTGGGGAATTATGGAGCAGCTGGAATGGACATGGGGTACTGGGTAGGAAGACTGTAGAATGATGCAGGGACAAAAAAATGACTATGCGTGACACTCTATTGCCTTGTAGTGGATTATGTAAATAAAACGTGTATATGGTTCACAACTAACTGATGATTTCCACAACAATTATAAAACAAAAAGTTGAATATTGTATATAGCCTGATATTATCATTATAACTTACTTCCACTTTTTAGTGCTACAAAAGCAAATAACCATATCTTTACTTACATGGATGCAATTATTAATATTACTTCCTGTTTGCCATCCTTATTAACAGGAAGCACTTATAGTATCTTTTCATCCAAGACCAAAAGCAAGATGAACCTTGGCATTTGGACCACATTCCATTATTATGTACAATCATCAAAGACTCCACATATCAAACCTGAGAGAACATATTTTCTACCAAAGAATAGAAGCATGGAGAAGGAAGAAATAGCACATAAAAGCTAAATCATCATACCCCTTATGACTCCACATGAAAGCTCAAAACAGGCAACACAGTTAGAGACTTACCTACTAACCCTGTATACATTACTGTTCAAAGCACACTAACATACCTTAACTACCATAACTAGAATTAATTATGATCATGTCTCCTGATTGATATAATAAAAATGTATGACTTACTCACAATAACTTTCATCTCTCATTTTGCATCCCTAAAACCTGTTAATGATGTCCATAACGTCTCTCCAAATATTGAATTTATGACAAAACTAACTTTCAGAAAGAACAGTTTGGAATAGTCCATCTTCCCCATACTCATGCAGTCTTGTAATATAGTTCCCCTTTTATCAATTACATAATATTAATTTATCAGTTTCAAGCAGCTTGTACACAGCTAATCTCTTTATGTCCATGTAAGTTTTATATGTTATTGCCATCATTTTTCTATACTCATTAGGCAGTAAAGGTTTATATAATTTAAGCAGTAAGCCTTGTGTGCAAATAATGTCTTATTTTAATCAAAAGTAAGAATGTGGGGGAGGGGGATTCAATAAAGCCTACATGGACATATTTGACTGTGTGCACGTCACGGTGCGATGTACACATAGCCTTGAATATTTTTAGATTCAGCAAACTCCATGTAGGGGCGAGCACTCATGTGCAAACATGGCAATTTCCATGGTATGCAAATTACAGCATAAGCAGCTGAATTGTATGCTAGTGAAGCAAACCAATATGATGGAGTGATTCAACAATCTGTAAAGCAACCACAAAGGCTCTGTGTTCATCTTCCTGATGCATTAGAAAGTTTTCCAAATACACCCCCAGAAAGGAGTCGACACAGAAACAGTAGCAGGTAAAAGTCTGTAGATTTATACAGAACTGATCGTAATATGTAACCCCACACACATTATGACATTATTAGACATGGTGGATGCTAGAAAATTAGATTAACAATAGCAATAATTCCTTTTTAAGTGCCATGACATAAATGTGGCATTGCTCCCCCACCCCCAAATAAAGAATATACTCGTCACTAATGTAGACAGCTAAAAGCGTAATCTCCATGAAACAGACTATTCATACTGTCATGTAAGCATATGGAGTACACATCTGATGGAATGCAGTCAAATGTTATGAAAACCTGGTTCCTCTGTGCAGATATATTGAACTAATAATCTCCCTTGTGTGTACAACATTGGTCTCCTCTTCAGTTTTCCTGCCTACACAGTTAACAACCATGTAGATTCAGGGCTGTCAGCATCGTGAATATGGAAATGAGGCCAAAACTCATCAGAGTTGTTGAATCCCACAATAATTGTGACCGTGTAGGGATGTTTACTTCATGTAGGCACTTCCACACTGTTTTCAATTGATGGCAACAGTGAATGATGACATCATTGGGGTGTGTCAGGTTTCACTTACAGAGGTATACATGTAGGTCTGTGAAGTGTGAAACTGCATGTAAGCAGTGTACAGTTCACAAGTTCTGATTCATCCTCTTTATTGTTTGTTAAAATGTGTTGTCCCTATCTGTTTTAAGTTAATTTTTTAAATTTCTGTCATTGTTTGAGCAATGCGGTGCTTTGCCCAACCATGGGAAACAGAGGAATGAATAGCAGGTTTCTTTGGTGCTTATCACATGATTCTTCCTGTGGCACCCTGTGTACGTGTAGGGATAGAGTATAAATGGTCCTGGGTTCTAGTACAGGGCCTGCAACCTTTCTTTCACTTTTTGAGCTGCATGTTTGCTCGATATCACAGGAATGGAGAAAAGTAATAACAAGATTACCTGTGTTTACCTTACTTAGGCATCGGTGCATGCAGTGGCGTGTAGGTGCACATCCCACACTAATGAGCACCAATGGAGTTGATATATTCAGTAAAGGAGCAGATGTTTTTCATAGGTGCTAATTACAGCATAAGCAGATGATTTTCAGTATGGTGGAGCTATTCAACAAGCTGTAAAGCATCTGTTTTTTCCTGAATAGTAGAGATAAGGAAATTTTACCCCTGAAATAAAATTGTGTCAACTGTTGCATTTGCAAGGTAAGTCTTGAACCTCGAACATATTCTTTAATAATAGTATGGCATACCCTTGTATTTCATAACTTGGAACAATAATCAAGTACATAGTAGTGGATTTGTATAGACAGCAGACACTTATTTTACTTATATGTGCTCATTACTAAGTTTTTTGACTTATTCTTCTCATTTTTAATTGCATTTGTTTGCATGATGAGCAACAGTGGATGTGGGGAATAAATACATTTCAGGTTTGGCTGTGTTTATCTGGTTTATGTGAAACATGGCAGACCACCTAGGAAGCTAACAGCCCAAAATAGAAACTGGATACATTTAATGAATGCCCTTGGCCATTGTGAAAACCCAGCCTGGAGTACAAATGGTACTGAGTTCTAGTACAGAGTGTGCAACTTTTGTTTCACTGTTGTGACATTGCAGTTTACAGCAATGAAGTTCAACATAAACAACTGTTTCCTCAACATTCTTTTTGCAAGAGGTATAAGTGTAGAACTGCCATACACATGGTCCTGGATTTGAATACAACATATTCCATTCGTTATTACTTTTAATGATGGAGTAATCTATGTATTATCACATTTATCATCAAATGTATGACTGTGGGTATACTGTGTACTATAGTCCTGTACATTTATTCCTGCTATCTGGACCAAAATGGCTTTAACTTTTGCGAAAACACATACACAACTGCCTATACATGAAATTGCTTGCCATTATTGCTTTCTGCTTGGCAGATGTTAGCAATGCAGCTCACTTTTGTGCACTGCTTACCTATGCAGATACAGGTGTAACCTGCATGTGTGTACACTTTGTTAACCATTGCACAAATCCGCTGCTCACTATGCTATCTATGGAACTGTACATGTGATGCTGTCTTATTGGTGTTTATTGTTTATTTCCTTTGTATGACATAAAACTACATGGAGAAACAATGCAAACTAAGGGCACTGTCTAAATCATTCATCCCCTTTCAGCTTATCCTGTTTAGGGGTCACCACAGCAGAACAATGGTCCACAGAACAATTGGCAGTGGAGTTTTACGGTGTCAAGTTGCCAGCCCGGCACCCAATGTTTCAAAGAAGGCACACACATGTACACCTAGAGCCAATTTAGAGGGTCCAAGCCACCTACAGCATGTCTTTGGGATGTGGGAGGAAACCGGAGCACCTGGAGGAAACCCATGTTAACACAGAGAGGACATGCAGACTCCACACAGAAGGCACCCCAGATGAGAATTGAACCAGAGAACCTCTTACTATGAGGTGGCAATGCTAACTGCTGTACCACAGTGGCTGCCCAAGGATACTGTCTAAATATATGTCATATATTTACATTACATCCATGTGTTGCCCCCCCCCCACCAAGCAGTACAACCCTGGGGTTGCAGTATTTGTTTCCAAACATATATCACACTACAAGGTTAATATATATAATGTTGTGTCCTCCCTCATGGACATGTCCAGTTGTTGGCACTCACAACCTTGCTTTGCTAAACTCAAGCATCCAACTATGCTCAAAGGAGTACTTCTGTTTTTACACAGCTAGGCTTCTACATATCCTAATGCTGTTAGACTACTGGCATCATAAGAACCTATGAATGTATGTGCTTATGCAGGCCACCCAACCTGTTGTCCCCACACAGCCTGATCATCTACTATAAGTTCACCTGTGGTCATATATAAATCAGACTTGTAGTGTGGTGCTTGCATAACGTACTGAGTTCTGTAGCCTGTGTACTTAGGGGTTCTGTTCTCACTGCAGTAAACTGTGTGTGTGTGTGTGTGTGTGTGTGTGTGTGTGTGTGTGTGTGTGTGTGTGTGTGTGTGTGTGTGTGTGTGTGTGTGTGTGTGTGTGTGTGTGTGTGTGTGTGTGTGTGTGTGTGTGTGTGTGCATCTAGCCAGAAGAGCAAGTGTGTATCCTGCAGTTACTGCCCCCAGTCCCATAAATTGACAGCATTTTGATACTTGCACTTGCCTACAGATCGATTCCAAGCAGGCCTCACAACTTCTTATCTCCCACATGGCCTGCTGAAGTTGGCCTACAGCCATATAAATGTTATACTTGTGCTGTGACATTTGCATAACATACTCTGTTCTGTAGTCTGTGCACTTACATTGGTAGGGGTTCTTTTCTCACTGCAGTCAACTTGGTGTGTGTGTGTGTGTGTGTGTGTGTGTGTGTGTGTGTGTGTGTGTGTGTGTGTGTGTGTGTGTGTGTGTGTGTGTGTGTGTGTGTGTGTGTGTGTGAGTGTGTGTGTGTGTGTGTGTGTATGTGTCTCTAGTCAACAGAGTAGACATGCTATCCTACAGTTACTTCTCCAATGGTTTGCCAGCATTTTGATACTAACACAAGCCTACACATCAATTTAATGCAGCCCTCACAATCTCCTGTCTCCCACATGGCCTGTTGATGTCATTCACTATAAGTTGACCTGTAGCCATATAAAAATCAGACTTGTGCTGTGGCACTTGCATAATGTACTGTGTTCTGCAGTCTGTGCACTTAAATAGGTAGGGGTTCTGTTCTCACTACAGTCAAGTTAGTGTGTGACCTTTTACCTGACATTACAGAGAGCATTTTACACCACCGTATGGGACGCTGTTATTACCATATGCTTAACAGACAATGCTGTTGTCATTGGCTATATCATATTATTGCTTATGCAGTCCTCTCACCAGGACATGATTATATACTGGCCTGGAGGCCAGGCAGATGTCACCTCATCCAATACCAGACAGATTATAGAGATGTGTCTTTTAATCTATACACATACATCATGGCATGGTTTGTAGGCCCTCTGTTATCTTGATGAGAAAGCCCTGTTGTCTGTCCAGCTGCTGCATGTGCCTGGTGAGGTACATGCAAAAGAGAACATTATACTGTATTACTGTTCTGATGAGATTTGACTACAGTGCTGTCATACAGTCCTGCGATCTGAATGTTATGCATGATGTATGATGTGCACCATATATTTGTACTGGAAAATCATGATAGAGAAAAGTTAGAAAATGATGAGACACATTGCAGTATCTAGCTTCACAACCCTTACAAGAGAATGCACCATAAAATACTGAAATGATGATGCTTTCCACTGTAAAACTTGGCAATGCAAATGTAAGTGACAGGTGCAATTATCAGTTCAACAACACAAATGCAGATATACTAAGCACTGAGGTAGCTATGCACTCTGTGCATCAGACACAAAGCTTTTGTATCCAGAAATCCAAAAGAGAGAAAACAGGGATATGGCACAGTTATCATCATTTGCACATGGCTTTTTGTGGGGACAGGAGGCCTAGGCTGACACAAAAGGTCAATGAGTGTGTGTGAGTAAGAAAGGGAAGCAGGCAGACTAAACTATGTAACTGGTGTGTGTGTGTGTGTGTGTGTGTGTGTGTGTGTGTGTGTGTGTGTGTGTGTGTGTGTGTGTGTGTGTGTGTGTGTGTGTGTGTGTCCTCGATATGGAAGTGGTGTGTGAGAGTCTGCATGAACACAGCCAAGTTCAGTGCTAACTCTACATCTTGGTATGTCAGACAGGTGTGGGACATGTATACTAGAGTTGGCAGTTCATCGTTGTCACTCCCGACCACAAGAACTGGCTCTGCCAAGAGTTGCACTGGCACCTCCACACCCCAGGTCAGATGCAGTGCTGCTACCTGAATGTGACTGATGTCTGCTGAATGTGCTCCCTTCATGGGAACACCCAGGATCATGACCACACTCACTGATGGAGCAGTGGAAGTACTGCCACTACCAGAGTGTGTTTAGGCACAACCATATTGGCTATCAACAAATGTTTTGGCTGCCCCATCTCCACAAGGAAGCCATTTCCCTCACAGCAGACATTCCATCACAGACACTGCTCATTCCATGACAGACATCCCTAGGTCCATCATAGATACCCCCCGTTCCAATGTGTCATTCATCTGATCCAGTGAATTGGTAACAAGGTGGAGGCAGTCACACATGTCAGCCCGTGCCACATCTGCAACTCTGAGCATTTGTCTGGACCACCTTTCTGAACATGTCTGTGCCTCCATGATGGCCCTAACCATACGTTGAGTGACATGGGAAGAGACATTTGCACCAGGTGGAGGAAGGGCAGCAAGTCCCCTCCAAACACTCCTATTAACTCTCCTGCATGGTACCTTGCTCACACTTTGGCTACAACCAAAGTCAATAGGCATTGAAGCCACAGTAACATAACTTCCCTGATCAGTGTCCGACTTTCCACATCAGTGTCTTCATCCTCCACCTGTCCAGTATCTGGGGGCTCAGTGGACTGTGTAGGTGTAGAGCTACTGGGTCTGTCTGGGAAGAATGAAGAGGGTGGCAGGATGTCACCCTCTGTGTCAGATTCAACCTCTGCACCCCCTCAGTTTGGTCATCATCATCATCATCAGTGTCTGCTGAGACATTGACATCAGGTGGCACAGGGCCCACACTCCCACTGTCATGATCATCTGTGATAAACAGGAAGAAACACAAAAATACATTAATACCTGCACTACTATGCTACAATATATGCTAAACAACTATCATTCTGCCACTATTACAGACAGTACAGCAAAACACACAACAGGCCTAAAATGACACATTATGATATTTCTTTAAATTTATCTGCAGTACTGACATAAATCTATTTGGCTTACCATCTGCAGGAGGCATATCTTACTGGATTCCTGATGGTCCTGAAAGAAGTTAGGCAAGAGGTAAGGGCAACATTATTACATTTAACAGTAAGACGGGTTTAATATATGTACTCCTGTATATCTGCATTAACTTTACTTTCAACAAGAACGTGGCTGACAACTCCAAACTAAGCTTATAACTGTAGAAATCTTCAATCCCCCCACCAAAAAAGACGTGAAATAGAAGTAATATTTATGTCAATTGTTTTACTATGCAACAGTATTCAACTGGTCTTATAATAAAGCCTACCTGGAAGATCCTCTTGGGACTCAGAAAGAGTGGTGCCACATCAAGGACATACTATGGTCCACTCTGCTGTGAGCTCTCATGATGGAGGATATTCCTCAGCAACTCTTCATTGAGGGTAAGAGGTGGTCCTGTAGCAGTCCCTCCCTCAGTTATACTTTGGTCTTGGGCAACTGCAGCTGCTTGCCTATGTACAGTGGTAATCATGTCAGTGTCCCTGTGGTGCACTGTTTCATAGATGCAGTTGTGGCTGCTCACAGAATTTATGTTCAGTAATCTGCTGCTATAATTGTAGCCTGTGTGAGATATTGGGCTGATCCCTTCCTAGCAATAATGCCCCATGTTGGTGGAGACCATCAATGATTATGTTGTTTTCTACATCACTGAATGGGGGTCTCTGCCTCACTGACATTGTTTGTGTCCTAAAAGACAACATAATTATACCACACTTAAGTATCAGATAACTATAAAGTAAATGTTTCCAGATAAAGCAATAAAGGTAGCCAGTCAGTATTACCCACTGGAAAAACATAAAACAGTCTACAGATGTGAAATACTAACAATAGGCAGGATGCAAAACAAGGAGAGTAGCAAGAGCAACACATCCTTGTTTGTGCCACAGTAGTAACTCAGCTGCACTTCCCCCAAAAAGAACAGTCCACTCTCAGTTGTGACATAACAGTAACTCTACATAACAGTAACTCTTCTTTGCTCCTCCCACCCACAAGAGATACAGGCAAATGAACCATGTTTCCAATAAAACATCTTTGTAATGCTAAAAGTGCTTTCAAATGACCTGTCCATGAAACATGTTTATATATTTATCACACAGCATTCTATTTTCATGTATAGTCAGTCATGTGTGCCTCTGAAATGGCTTGACAAACAAGGCCTTGCCATTGGTACACTTCTAACTAATGCATACAGATAAAAATATAAAAGCCATTGCTTCACATTATTCATAAATATATTCCAGCACATGCATTATGTAGGTGACAAAATGGGACCATATCTGCTACACCCCGCTGTAAAAATATCTTCTGAAGAAATACACTTCTGTAAAGTCTTGCCAATATGTAGCAAGTGTCCTCACCAGATGCACATTTGCGTTTGTTTTATGGAGTAGATTATTAATGGATTGCATCTGTCAGCCTTTGTTTCAGAGATACTAATTACAGCATAACCAGCTGAATTCCATGCTAATCAACCAATCTGGTGGAGCTATTCAACATGTTATAAAGCGTACATGTAGTCTCCATGCTGGTATTTCCTGTGAATTTCAAAAGTTATAGAGTACAGACACAGAAAGTCTACTCCGACTGAATGTTAGGAGCTGCTGCTGCATTAATCCATTTGTATGTGCTAGAGGCTGCAGACAATGCTGCTGCCACCAATGGGCCTAGGCTAAGATGGAGATGAGTTTTCAGGCCATGGTTAACTTATCACAACATACACAACATGGACATTGTAGAGTGCTATAGGGTGGACATGAACTCTGTAACATCTACCGGCCTCAACTCAGAAACAGAGCCTTTACCTCCCCCTGTATTGGCTGTGTACTCTTTGCATCACAGTCAGTCCTGAACTAACACTGTGGCAGCTGCTGCATTTACAACGTAAGTCCTGAACATGTACTGTATTGTATTATGGCATGTCCTTGTATTTCATCACTTGGTACAGTAAGCAAGTGAAAGGTGGTAGATATGTACAGAAATTAATGTAACATGTTGCAGCAGAGAGTTATTTGACCTGTATATGTCCATTAACAAGTAGAAGGCATCAGGCATCAAAGAGTCACACATTCATACCTTTCCAAAGTACTGATGATCACTGCATGCCCTCACTTTAGCACCACACATTTGTAATGGGAAATCATTACAGAGAGAAGTTAGAAAGTAATACGACACATTGCAGTTTCTGACTTCACAGCCCTCAAACTGGCAGGATGCAAATCAAGGAGAGTAACAAGAGCAACATATCTTTGTTTGTGCCATAACAGTAGCTCAGCTTTGGTCTTCCCCTCGAAAGAACATTGTACTTTTACATGTGTCATAACAGGAATTCACCTTTGCTGCCTCCCCGAAACAAAAGAGCAATCTATACTTATTTGTGCCATCCAAACTGCCCTTCATTTGATGGCAACTGTGTATCATAGTATTCCCAGTTAATAGCCTCACACACTTTAAGGTAAATGATACAGACTGGCTTATACACTACATGTCTCTGAGTACGGTCAGATAACCGATGACTGACCAAGAAACACAGAAAGGTAAGACAGAGCTGTATGTTTGCAAGCAATAATCATAACAGGTTGTGTGATCACTAAGTGTACTACGTCCAAATATAATAAATTGAATAAATGTACAAATAACAGTTTATGCCTTGATATCAGTGTATATTCAGTTGCACTCATTTGTGTGAAGAATTACTTAATTTCTTTGAGCAAAGCTGTTTGTGTGGCAAAGATGGATAAGGCACCCATCCTGTTTTCTGAAGGTGAATTGCAGTGAGTTGAGATCCAGACCTATGTAGACATATCTCATGTGTACTAACATTTTCTACCATGTATGTCATAGATTGATTTTCCTCATTTCCACTATTTCTCAGTTTATTTATTTATTTTTCGGGCCACTGTTTGCTTGATGCAGTGCTTAACACAAACGAGTTTGGCTATGCTCATCTGGTTTGTGTGTAGAGCAGCAGTGCACAAACTTATCAGCTGGACCACCCAGGTAGCAGACAGTACTCAGACAGCCACAAACGTAAACCAGATGCCCAGATGCATTAAATTAATACTATTGGTCATCATGCAAACATGTTGCTCACCATTGTGCACTCTCAAGCACTGTATTTGAGCAATGGTAAAGTATGTGTAACATTTTCAAATGTTGTAAAACCAAAAAGTGCGCACTTTCAGTAGCACAATACCTGCAATTGGTGGGAAAATAGTATTCTACATTGGTTTTGACCTGTGGTAGGCATGGCAGGCATTTGCAGAGAGGTTTTGAGGCTCTGTGCTCAAAGATGGAGTGTCCAGGAGTCCAAAGTGTTTTTTGGACTCCTAGTGAATGAACATGGGCCCAGGGTATTACAGAGGGACTATCATGGCTCGGATTACAAGTCAGATACATGGAATAGTCTTGCCCAGGCTTTGACCAGTGCTACTGTTATCCCCTGCATTGCTGAACAATGTAGGAATCACTACAGAGAACTCTGGATGAAGAAGAGGGATACCCTCAAACATGGAGTAGGAATGTAGGACTGGGGGCACCCCACAGATATCTAAGTATCACTTACAGAGACAAATTAAGAGTTAAAAGCTGGATATAGTCATGATTGATATTCATAATGGTATTCTGTTCTACTCTTTTTTTCTGCAGACATCACAGATCGAGAACTGAATGTACAAACCCATGATGCTAGATTGCCACTGATGCGAGAAGCATGTGGTATGTATGCATCCAAACAGTACTGTTATTGTAGCATTAAAAGCAAAGACACCTTTTTGGTTTATTATATAGTTGTATCAAACTGAGCATGCATCTTTCAACTGTAACAGGAAATTATACATACATTAGTCTGTAGGCCAAAACAGTTCAGTTTTAGAGAGTAGTCAGAGGTTGTGAGTTCAAAAACTACACTTCCCAAATATACAGTACTGTTAAAGTTTCATCAGTATTGCAATGTAATGTCAGATCTCTAAAGCAGTGTCACCACTGGCCTACTGTAAACTGTAATCAGTATAACTGGAACATACATATGTGCAATATATGCACACATCAATGATTGCTTGCTGCAATCTGTAGTACAGTGTGCATCTGTTAAGAGTTGGGTAGTCTTAACAGTAACAAAAAGTTGTTTGTTAGGAGTTAGTAGTCTTAAAAGTAAAGGTAACAGAATAGAGTCAAATAATTGTATCAACGCATTGTATGTCACATATGAAGTTGCTAATGTTCTCCCTTGTTTTTCTCTTACCACAACCCTTATCTTCTCTCTCTTTTTGTTTTAATATATTATTTTTTGTTTTATTTCCCATAGCACAGCAAGGTAAGCCTGCCCCACAGGATCCACCTGCTCCCACTCCTCTGACTATGGCACCAAGATCCAGCACATCTGGGATGCAACCTGGTAGTGCTGTGCTGCCCCTGCACTACCTGGCCCCTCTGATAGTTCTGCCTCATGGGATAGGCTAGTGGTTCTCTTCAGGAGCAGTGGCAGAGTGGTGATTTTAACACCTGCGATGAACTGCCAGGGTTAATGCTTAGGATTCTGTGCCAAACAGTTGGTGCATGTCTACACTGGATGGAGACACTCCTTTCCATCATTGAACTGAATAACATGAGGAGATACAGACATCAGACACTGCAGCCATTGTCGTAGTCAAGTGACAGTGATGACAATCCAGTGTGTGATGACTTGATTCTCACTGTCACTCACCTTAATGTCCATTGATTCGCAATGTCCCCACCCTCACCTCTACCATGGTGTTCACTCACCTCTTGTGTCCTTTGCCATCCCCATGTCTTGTCTTGAATGTTCTGTCTGTCTGTGATTGCTTCCTCATCTACCAAGCCTAGCTGACCCAGACATACTTATGTCCCTTCCCAACATTCCCCTCTCTCTCAAATAAAAGAGCACATGTCCCAAAAAACATGTCGCCCCATACATAGCTCTCCAATTTGCACTTGTGTCATCTTGATACACTTGCTTTGGTCCAATTGAGTCTAGTTAAGAGTTATTTTATTATACAGCAAATTAATGCTGTTAGTCCACAAGAGAGGTTTATTTGTACATTACCCAATATATTTGTTTCCTTCTTAAAATCCTTTAATTCAGAGATGCTTACTGTGGTGAATTTAGATACCCAAAATTAAAGGATTACTGATTGCATTAAACTAATAATTAGGATAATACAGCAGTAGTCCAAGAAGGTGTGATATTTGTGAGGTTGAAATCAAGAAGATTCTAACCCTTAGTGGGCTGGTTAACAATTTTTACAAAAACATTAGCATTTACTAACTCTATAAATCTTTGGGTTTGCCCAATATTTGTGAAATCATCCATCAAAAAGGTATTTTTATTTTTGAGTAGTTCAGTAAGAATATTTAGAAATTTTAGCTAGTCCTCCCTACTACACATGGAAAGTAACCTACAGCAGGCTATGAACTGATAATTTGTCATATGAGGCAGTTCAAAATTTGATATGGTAGTTTGTGGGCCATGAGACATCTCTCTAGAGGTAATAAAACGTAACCAACTAATTTTCATAGTAAGTATTTTCATCCACATTCTTAGATCCCACGGTTTAGTGAGTACATACTACCATGAGCAGATAATATCATAACTCACCTCTACTCCAGCCTGTCTCTCTCTCTTCCCCTTTAACTTCTTCCTTTGCCACCTAAATAATTTCATCCAGCCAGCCTATTTCCTTTATCCTTTCATAAATATGTATTGTACATAAGGTGATTCTTCTAAGTTTGCTTATATATGTTAATTAGGATGTTGCATATTATATGTATATCTTATGTTGTGTATCTACTGAGTTAAAGAATACTTTTGTTACAGTGTCATGTAAGTCAGGCTGAGTCTGCAATTGGTCATTCTCTGATCAGTGATCTGCCCTTGTAAATAAATACAAATAAGTAAATAAATAATTGGACTCTGACAAATGCTCATTATTCACCTTAGTTTCTAATAGGTCTGAGTGCATGATAGCCACTGAACCAGGAAATAGGGAGTGATGTCTTTACAATGAAACCAAGTCACTGTTACAGTACTGATATGGATGTGTTCAAGCTGAGAGTCTCAAGACCTGGCACTTTTTAAAAATTCAGACACTGAGCAGAATAATCTAAATTTGTTCAATGGAATTTACTGTAAGCCTTAATGTTATGTTGCAGTGTCCAGAAAGTGGTAGTGGCATTTGCCTAAAAGAAGCATCATAGAGGCAGCAAATACTTTGGCCAGTATGTGGAATCCATAGACTGAGAGATGCAGGTCATCCTTGGCAATGCAAGTCAGGTTGTCAATTATCTTGGCCAAAGATGATGCATATGCGGTCTCGCTAGAATGACACTAGCCACTTAGCTAATTGTTAAAGCAAATTAACTTGTCTTTGTATGTGGGTATCATTCTAGGTGAAGGTAGGATTCTCTTCAGGGCAGGAGTTTTACATGGTCTGTCACATATATGGCAAATTCTAACCCCTCTCTCTCTCTCTCTCTCTCTCTGAATATCTTTCTGGGTTGGACACCTTAGGTCATTCACACCTACATGAGAAACCACCAGGTCATAGTCAGGTTTGTCTTGTTGTGGGAGTGTAGGGCCCTCATGCTGTCATGGATCCTGGCACCAAATGGCATCTGACTTTCACCCTGTCTTTATCAGGCCTAGTGAGTGCTGAGTCAGTGTGCCTGACAATGGAGTCACCAGTTATGAGGACATTTTTACTTGGATGCTCAGATGTAGTGACAGTGGAAAGTATGAAGTTAGCAACCCGGGGATTTACTGAGTTATGTGAGTATGCGAAAGTTATATTAGCAGATTGCTGCCAATTCTTGGAGTCTTGGGGAATCATTTTTTTTTTTAACTTCAGTGCATGTTGGTTTAGCGTTTGATCTTGGGAAGGTATGAGTGAGTTTATGTGTTATTTACCAGTTATCTAGTAAAGTGAGAAGGTAACTTCCAGGTTTAGAGGTAAACTAGGCTTCCACATTTATGAGAAAGGTTGAATTACTAAGAGTAGGAATAATGTATTAAAACACTTTAGTCAGACAATAAGTTCAGTGTATAAACCATGCTTGAGAGGAGATTTACTAGGTGACACAAAGATATGCTAATTCTGAAACAAAAGTTACTAAAACCTACAGGGAGAAAATGATATGATATGATCTAGTCCAAGAGCAGTACACAGCTGTAGTTTGTCACAACACACAAATTGCATTTGATAGCATGACAGCTGAGAAAGTAGTTTAAATAAGTAAAGTTTAGTACAGTACACAATTATAGTAGCTTGAGAACAATACAGGAATTCCATATAATAACCACAGAAAAAGGGCTAAACAGGGAGTCAACATTTCACATCAAATATATTTTAGAACTGCAGGCTCAGATGTTACACAATGATTGCTGCTAGGATTTAACAGACTTGGTTTCCTCATGCTGGGATGTAGCCAGATATAGTTAGTTGCTGTCAATAAGGAGCCTAAGTACAAAGGGAAATGTAGGTATCTGTAGCTGTTAATGATCACTGTAAACTAGTCTATGAAGTACAATTATTCTGGCTACTCCTGTTTGTGTCCTTATTAGCGTCATGGCAATGAGGATATTTCTGTTATGAGGGCATTTGTATTATGGACCTAACTCTTCATTTGGGTTGAGGACTTGCAACCTGCATCACGCACTATGGAAGCACATGCTTCTGGATTATGGATGGGTTCTAGAGATTTTAGAGTCAAAAGAAGGAAGGTACAAATGGATACACACAAAGGTTCCATAAGGGTATCATTTTTATTTAAAATATGCATGGCAAGTGCACCATCATCTAGATGAGTCTGGATGAGTAAATTTACAGATTACTGTAAAGCAGGGCTAATGACAGCTACTCTAGAAGATTAGAAGTTATTATAAGACTAACTGGATGGATAATATTGAACAATATTGCATTCAAAGCCAAAATGTACCCAGATATACATTCTGGGCAGAATAATAATAACTACCTGTGTGCCAATCATACTGAGTTTGCATTTACTTAAAAGTGTTAAAGATCTTGGGATTCTTGTGTATAGGTCATTAACATTTGATCTGTATACTAATTTAGTAATGAAGAAGTAGCTATATGACATTTTTTGTACAGTATCATCCAGATGTGGACATTATGCTTTCTTTATTTAGATCATTGATTAAACCCTATATTGAGTATGGGTAAAGAGACTGAAAATACAGTACAATGTAACATTATATTTGAGTATGTCATTGGTAGCATGGTGAACTAAAGACATGCCAGAAGGTGATTTTGTGCTTTGCTGTCTATTCCTTAGAGAGATTAGTGTTCCTGTCTCCTGTAGGGTAGGCACATGCATCCTTTTTATGCCATCTCCAATAGACACCCGAGCTGCTACTCAAACCTGGGTTGCTTGGGCCATAGTCAGGGCTTTATTCATCTTTGTCAGTTGAGCTGATTTATTACCAGCAATGACTATGTCTCATCACAAAATCTGCATTTCCTTGCCTTATTTAGTAATTATTGTAGGTAGTTCCACTTTTAGAAATTCACTTAACTGTAGTATCCAGAATGCAATTACTGAGTATAAGTGAGATGATGCTATGGCTGTGACACATCAGGCAATAGTATGAACCCTGAACTAACCCTGCTACTGCTAAAAAGCAGGTTTAAGCAAGGTTCATAGGTTCATAGGAGGTTATTAGGCTAATGACCCTATTGCCCTTACAAGCCTAGCCAAGTTCAACCCTTGTTTCCTTAAGGGTCTAGAGATATGCTCTACTGTATGTTATAGACAGATCTAAATTATCACTGACTGCCCCTATCCAAGAAGGACACAGGTGAAACCCCTGGGGGGAATTTGCAGTTTCCCATCCAGTCGTCCAAGTTAAGCTTAAAAAGGGTTAATGAGGGGCTCTGTTTAACTTGTATTAGAAGTTCATTCCAGAGGAGAGGCAACCTCTGGGAGACATATCTGTCTCTCCAGTAAGTTCTGTTGATGTCATGCGCTAGGTTAAGGTCCCTAGAGTGAGTGAATCATGTACCATTTAACTTACAAATGCGCAATATTTCCATTAAGGCAGGATCAGAGGTTGCTCTATATGCAAGGCACAGTTAGCCTCTGAGTAGTCTATATGATGCAAAGTATAGTGACAGTGATTTCAGTCTGTCCATGTAAGACATGTGCTGAAGACCATGGATTTTCTTTGTGAGGAAACTTTGAGGTCTCTCCAGTTGCTGCAAGTGCTTGTTTAGGTACACACCAAAGGAAGCATTGTACTCTATTTTTGGCCTGATGAGGGAAGAATGCAGGGGGGTTATAACCTTTTTTGTTCTGGAAGCTATGCCCTTGGTTATGAAGAGAGCAATGTAGACAGCCTTTCTCAGTACCGTGGAGACATGCTGATCAAAAGTAAGGTTGCTGTCAACCTGTGTGCCCAAATCTCTCACCACTGATTTAGAGCTTAGGGTGTTGTTATTAATATGGTAATCTGCAGGAACATCGCCTTTGCCAAAGGAGACGATAATGCATTTTTTTTGCATTGAGTTTAAGGCCATGACTTTGACACCAATCACTGGTTTGCATAAGTCTTTTTTGTAGAATGTTGACTGAATGATTGTTCCCAGTTTTCAGTCATCAGTACACTTTGTCAGCCACAAACCTTTTATTGTTGCCTGTACTTCTGAGAAGTCGATTCCAAACAATAGTGGCTCCAGCACCGATCCCTGTGGAACATCACTGGTAATGGGTCTGCTAGTGGAGGTGGAGTCCCCTATTTTGACTATATGTGTTCTGTCAGTGAGCCAGTTTGCAAGTCACCTGACAGTATATGAGTTGACTCCCAGCTGGGTGGGTTTTTCAATGATGCCTGAGTGACGGATTGTGTCAAAGGCCTTGGCCAAGTCTAGGTAGGCCGTATGCACAGATTTGCCTTTGTTCAGGGCTTTGGTGACAGTCTTGAAGAAGTCCACTAGGTTCAACAGGTGCATCTCGCTTTAACAAAACCAGACTCGGTCAGCTTAAGTGTTTGAAAGTCTCATATGTCCTTGTTGATAAGGTCCATGATGATTCTCTCCATGACCTTGCAGATAAGGCTGGTTAGAGTAATGGGTCTATAGTTCCCAGGGTCAGTGGATGCACCCCCTTGTGCAAGAAGATGACGGTAACTGTTTTCTATTCAGCAGGGACAAACCCAGTGCTTAGGCTGTGGTTGAAAGGAGTACCAAATGTTGTTGCTAACTCCTGTTTTAAACCATTGAGAATGCAACATGGGATGTTATTAGGTCCAATAGAGGCTGTGGTTTTGGCCTTGGTGAGAGAGTGGTTAAGACCTTCGATTTAGCGATACAAGGGGGAGAGTAGGTGGTAGGAATGTTTTGTGGTGTATGTGATGATAAGGGTGAGATGTTTTCACTGAACCTGTCTGCTAGCAGGTTGGCTATTCCCACTGGTTCAGTATATTTGGTACCATTCACTACCAGTTCAGCGCAAATCTGGCCTGCCTTTTCCATTAGGGTTTTGGATGTAGTTAAAGAATGCTTTCGAGTTATCCTTAGCTAGGGATGCTAATCTAGATTTGAATTTAGCTTTTAGAGGACTTTACAAGATGTCTTATTTGCTTGTTCAAGCTGAAAAGGGTGTGCTTCCAATTCTAACATCGTTCTTTCTTGCTCTTAGACAGCAGTTTCTTCCTCTTATTGTATAACCTGTTTATGATGGATGTCCACCAGGCAGACTTGTTTTTTCTTGAGGATCTTGCTTTAGTTCCATCAGGAACAGCTGAGTCAATACAATTGTATAGATGTTTATACAATGCATTGGTGTATATCCTAGCATAGGTGTCCTTGCTGTCAGTGGGAAGAGGAGCTTTTAAAGCTATTAATGCCCTCTTGTAAGAGGCTGTAATTGGCTTTGGAGAAGAATTTTAGCCTAATTTCTCCGGGGGGGGGGGGGGGTCTGATGCTATTGTTACTTCGAAGGAGACTGATTTATGATCAGACTTCATCAGGAAAGGCCACACACTTGTGGTGGTGCACCATTCTACTATTATGGTGAGTATCAAATCTAGAATGTTTTGGCCCCTTGTGGGTGTGCCAACTATTTGCTCCAAGGCTTTTAAGTTAATGAAGACCAAGAAACTCTTAGCAAGTGTGTTTGTACACGTATAATTTACCCAGTGTATGTATGGGTAGTTAAAATCACCCATAACCAGGATGTTTGGTTGTATTTTGAGTGACTCAAGTAGATCCATGTAGGCAGTGTGGATATCATTGTTCATGGAGGGGGATCTTTAGCTGACTATAACCTGGAGATGGGTTTTTCCTATAGTTATTTATACATGGAGTAACTCTAGGGAACCATCCTGTTTAACCAATCTGAAGGTGTATTGATCATTGATGAATATTGATACTCCTTCTCCTTTAGTTTTCATGCA
Source organism: Protopterus annectens (assembly GCF_019279795.1). Lineage (NCBI taxonomy): Eukaryota > Metazoa > Chordata > Ceratodontiformes > Protopteridae > Protopterus > Protopterus annectens. Next base: position 104,784,125 of record NC_056738.1, on the reverse strand, counting down.
TTCATTTTATGGTCTGAACGTGTGGAAGGCATTATATCCCAGTATGGTCAGAATACTCTCCATGGCCTGAACCAGGTCTCTTTGCACAGATGTCTGGATCTTCCAAAGTCAGGAGTACTTCCAGTGAGTGCAGTTTCAGATTTAGACTCCTACCATTTAGCAGCATAACCTTAAGGTTATTTTTTGAGGATATTTTTACATCAGGAATTTTGTTTTTGTGACATTGTCTAAATAGGTACTATGGTGGAGGCAAGAACCTTAGCAGTAGCCAAAAGCCCAGAGGTGATACATGGAGACCATCTCTGGCAAAGCATCGTGTCTATCAACCATATCATCCCAGGCTGACAGGTACTAGATCCCCTTAGAATGACATCAGAAACTAAGCCAATTGTTGAAGTCAATCATTTTTTGTCTGTATTGAAGCATCATCCAAGGTGATGGTAGAATGCTGCTTAAGGCTAGGGACATACCTGCCCGGGGCACATAATCAGGGAGCTCATTCATGTCTCTCTTCATATAGTCCAGTGAGGTATGTCTCAAGTTGTTCACATCAACATGAACTATGACAGAGTCACAGCAGTGCCTGTTGTTGAGTAACTTGAGTGCATGTGTGATGCAGCAGGTCCTGGCACCTGGCAAACAGCTGATCATGACCTTTTCCTTATCCAACCTGGTGCGTGGGACATCTATGTGTCTCACAATGGAGTCACCTATAACTAAGACATTTGATTTTTTGTTTTGCCTTAGGGGCATGTTTGGTGAGACACTGATGCATGTGTTTGTATGTGTACTGTGATTTACTGGGACTGTACCGAGTGACGCCTCCAGGTGCATTTGCAGTTAACTCCTACTGCTCCTCTAGGCGTCAAATATTACTTATGCATATTTGCATTAATAATTCCAAAACCATGATACATACAAGGTTTAAAAATATTTTATCTTGAAGCATACATGATGGCAAACACAATTGTATTGCTATTTGACCTCTGTCAATGAGTATTTGTTAGAATTGTAAGGTGATAATTTAATTTTTAAAGGCTCAGGCCACATCCCCTAGGAGTTAAAGGTACATACTCAAAATAGTTGCACTGGAGTGAATAAGTTGAGATAAGCTAGACAAAGTATGAAGGATGAAGTGATTAATCTGGGTTAGTGCATGGACATAGCCAGTAATTTTTAAAGTATTCTATGAGTTGCTTCTTAAAGAGTGGTGCAGAGGACAGAGATGAGAGTTCTTTTGGGAGAAGGTTCCAGGTTTTCCCCACGGAGTTGGAAAACAGAGAGTCCCCAGCTTTATTGTGGGACTTATATATAGATACTTGCAATTTTTTTGCTAAGCGTAGGGTAGATAGATTTATGTAGGGGGTAACCAGGCTAGTAAGTATAGGTGTGTTACTAGGATGATGGAGGATCTTTTGTGTAATAGTAAGCTGGTAAAAGAGAAGTTGATTATGGAATTCCAGCCAGCCCAGTTGTTTTAGATTATGACAATGGCGTGTTCTAAACGGGGAACTTGTGGCAAATTTAGCAATGTTGTTGTATGAGTTTGTAGGTTTGTTGAGGTCACTTTTGGAAAGATTAGTATAAACTGGAAAGGCATAGAGGAGGGTAGAGATAAGATGAGTGTGGGCAATAGTAGTTCTAGCTGTAGGAGTAAGGAAGGATTTAATCCTTAAAGTGAGCCTAGCTTTCTGTTCACTGATTTTATTGTATTAACAAAGGAAAAACCAGCACAGGCAACCACGGACTTCACAAGATGCCACTATAATCTTTAAAACTGCAAATTTATTGTGCACTGTTAAGAACAGTAAGCGCTTTCACTATAGCTTCATTAGACCTTTACAAACAGAGGAAAATGGTCTGCTTTTATATAAGAGCAATCAACCAATTAGACTCAATTAGCTGTAATTAAAGCAGCTTCATGATGTTAAAACACTATTAAAGCATCTAAAAAATATAAAAAATAGTAATAACATCATTTAAATGATGAATTGCAATTAAAATCCTGAAAGGGCACATACAAAAAGTAAGAATTGTATATATCATACTTATAAAGATGCATCTAAAAGTTACATATGAAAAATACATATAAAAAATATACAAATAAAAATACATGTAAAAAGTGGGGTGGGGGAGACATGCTATTGCGATTGGCTGACCTTACATCCCCTTGCTTTCAAAAACACCTCTCATTGAGTCCATTCCCACAATCAGCCCTTGGTCTCATAATCCTTCCCATCTCCCTCTTTTCAGTCCCATTCCTAATATCTCCTCCATGTATAATTGGCTTGATAACTTCCATAACCCTGAACTTAAACTGATGTTTAGTGCCATTGATTTTGACATGTTTGGCTAAAGCATTGGTTGATGAATCAATCCTAATGGTATATAAGTGCTCCCTAATCCTAGTTTTGAACTCCCGGTTGGTTTTCCCAACATAGAATGATCCACAGTAATCACACACAGCTAAATAGACTACATGTGCAGTATTGCAATTAGCTAAAACATGACCCTTGTACATCTGTTTTATCTCTGGATGTATAAAGCTATCACTCGTGTCAATATAGGAGCAAACGTTGCATCGACCACATGGAAAGGAACCAAATACATTCACTACCTCACTATCTTTACGACTTGTGCAATGACATAACATATTCTTCAAATTAGATTTATTTTTATAAACCAACTTTGGTTTGTCACCAAACAGTGCTTGAATCTCATTGTTGGTAGTCAAAACCCCCCAATGCTTATTAATAATTTCTGATACAAATCTATTGTTAGCAGAAAAAAACATTGGTGGTTTAATGTCAAACTGGCAGGCAACTATTCCACTCACCTCTCCACTAACTATGTTGGAGAAGTAGGGAGTAGCCCTATCTTGTCTTAATATATCAATGTCTCTAAGCCCTATATTCACCTCTACTTTACTATACCCACATTCATACAATCTCTCCTTTAATGAATTAATGTAACTCATTCGTAAATCCTTCATCAGATGCATGAAGTCTAGAAGCTCGCATCCCTTGACCCCTTATGATGTTCTTAAAAATATATTGCGGATGCATGCTCTGTCTGTGAAGCAAAGTATTTCTATAACATTGTTTCCTAAAGACTCCAGTATTAACTAACCCAGCATCCAATCTTTCAACATATATATCAAGGTAAGAGATTTTTTTCATGAATGAGTCATAGTAAACTTCAAAATCTCAGTCATATGATTCATCTTATGGATGAATCTTTCCAGACTGTAATCACACCCTGTCCAAACGAAAAAAATATTGTCGACAAAACATCGAGAGAATGGGACAAACCATCTATACTCATCCAAAACAAGTAAGCTATCTTCCTCCTAGTGAGCCAGAGCCATATTGGTATAGCTATTGGCACACTGGACAGATTTCAGGTGTGTGTGAGGAACGTTGAGAATCCACTCAAGTCTTTTGAAGTCAGTTCTGGTGATATGGAGGTGTCGCTGAATGCTGTTACTTCAGAACTGTTGATGAGTGCTATTGAACATTTGGAAGGTGATTTTCTGAAGTTGAAACACTTAACCTCATAGAGGCAGCACTTCGAGTTGTGTTTAGAAAGGAAAATCATACCTAGAGGGCTACGAGTCCTCAAGATGCCAGCGTATGGTACACAATATCCGATGCTGCTGACAAAATGGTAGCAATTGAACTTTGAGGTGAGCATGAAGTACGTTTCTCTGCTTATTGATTTTTTCAAACCAGAAGAGTTGCTGAGACTCTCCGTATTAGAGCAGCAGCAGGTGCTGTACAATGAATTTCCATACCCTGTAGTTAACTCGATGTTGAATAGAGTGTTGGATGGTGTATTAATCTATGAAAGGAGATTGATTCAGCAGAAAAGAACCATGATAGAAAGGGATGTACGAGATTTTTGCGAAGGCCATGTTTTTGCTTGGCCAAGAGTGAATGACTCTAATAGGCGCTCAGATAATCGGTTGAGGACAGAGCCTGTTAGGCAAGACACAACTCACATTGAACACATTAATCATGTGCATTCTGCAGATGGTACTAATACCTCCCAAGAGGAGATTTTGGTGGTTGACACTGAGAAAACTGGTTGTGTATGTTCTCAACCACAAGTTAACTTTAATACTAGCTTGCAAGCAATGAATGAATCATTGACTAACAATGAAATAGTACATCTGGATGTACGGCCTAGAGTAGTACATATGGGTACTAGCAATTCCACTAAAGGGAATGATTCAGATATGAACTTGGGGTTTCATCAATTCCCTTTACCAATCAGAGCAGAGAAAGTATCATCCAAGACACGGTCAGTCAGTCATGGCAGGCAGAAACGCAAATCTTCAGTCGAGAGACACTCGACCCAAACAATAAAGAAAATGTGGAATCAAGCTGTGACAGCTTAGTTTGGAATATTTCCAATAATGAGCTGGATGTGCATGAACTGTCACTTTTGAATAAGGGACTGAGGTTTATTCCAACTCAACACAATAACATTGTTGATTTGTTGACAGATGTTAAGTTATTCAGTAGGAATTTGAATTTAAAACTTGAATTTGGTGGTAGCAATGATACTGCAGTTAATAGCTTTAAGAAACCAAGTTTGTATATGCCTCACAATCAACCCCTTGTAGAAGCATTCTATAAACTTGTAGAGAATGATATGTATAAGAAATATCAAGAGGATGTTTTTTCTCATAGATACAAGATGACTAGATATAATTTAACCTACAATGAATGTAAAGCTTTAAGTAGGTTGCAGGCTGACAAGAATATAATTATCAGACCTGCGGATAAAGGTGGACCATGTTGACTATGTGAGGACCAAGAGAAAGATGTTGAGTGATGCTAATTATTATAGAATTATTGATATGCAAGAGGTGTCTTTACATATACAGCGTATACAAGCTACACTGGATGACTTAATCCAAAGACATGTCATTACCAATGAGTTATCTGAATATTTATTAGTTGAGTGTCCAATGATACCAGCAATTAATGGTCTCTCTAAAATTCATAAAAATGGGAAGAACCCTCCCATGAAACCAATTGTTTCAGGCAGAGGTTGGTGTACCCAGCCATTCTCTGTCTATGTGGAAGGAATGCTGTGACCTGTTTTGGATAAGAATGAGATAGTGTTAAAAGACAATAAGCAGTTTCTATTGGACCTATATAACTTTATTGAAAGAGTTGATTTGGATTCCAGAGCTATTTTTGTAACTTTGGATGTACAGTCCCTATTCACGGTTATTCCCAATGATAAAGGGGTTACCACCATACAGCAATATCTGTTGAAGCACAGTGATTACAACAGCAAACAAAGAGACTTGATAAGTCTATTTTTTGAAGTTGTTCTGGAGAACAACAGCTTTGTGTTTGATGATGTCATTTATCTACAACTTGATGGCGTAGCTATGGGCACTTCATGTGCCAATAGCTATGCCAATATGGTTCTGGCACACTGGGAGGAAGATAGCTTATTTGCTTTGGATGAGTATAGATGGTTTGTCCCATTCTATCAATGTTTTGTCGATGATATTTTTTTCGTTTGGACAGGGTGTGATTACAGTCTGGAAAGATTCATCCATAAGATGAATCGTATGACTGAGTTTTTGAAGTTTACCATGACTCATTCATGAAACAAAATCTCTTACCTTGATATATACTTTGAAAGATTGGATGCTGGGTTAGTTAATACTGGAGTCTTTAGGAAACAATATTATAGAAATACTTTGCTTCACAGACAGAGCATGCATCCGCAATATATTTTTAAGAACATCATAAGGGGTCAAGGGATGCGAGCTTCTAGACTTCATGCATCTGATGAAGGATTTACAAATGAGTTACATTCATTAAATGAGAGATTGTATGAATGTGGGTATAGTGAAGTAGAGGTGAATGCAGGGCTTAGTGACATTGATATATTAAGACAAGATAGGGCTACTCCCTACTTCTCCAACATGGTTAGTGGAGAGGTGAGTGGAATAGTTGCCTCCAAGTTTGACATTAGACTAGCAATGTTTTTTTTTCTGCTGACAATAGATTTGTATTAGAAATTATTAATAAGCATTGGGGAGGTTTGACTACCAGCGATGAGATTCGAGCACTGGTTTGTGGCAAACCAAAGTATGTTTATAAGAATAAATCTAATTTGAAGAATAAATTATGTCATCACACATTTCATAAATATAGTGAGGTAGTGAATGTCTTTGGTTCCTTTCCATGTGGTCGATGCAACTTTTGCTCTTATATTGACACAAGTGATAGCTTTATACATCCAGAGACAAAACAGATGTACAAATTTCATGTTTTAGCTAGCTGTAATACTGCACATGTAGTCTATTTAGCTGTGTGTGATTGCTGTGGATCATTTTATGTTGGGAAAAACAACCAGGAGTTAAAAACTAGGATTAGGGAGCACATATATGCCATTAGGATTGATTCATCAACCAATGCTTTAGCCAAACATGTTAAAATCAATGGCACTAAACATCAGTTTAACTTCAGGGTTATGGAAGTTATCAAGCCAATTATACGTGGAGGAGATATTAGGAATGGGACTGAAAAGAGGGAGATGGGAAGGATTATGAGACCAAGGGTTGATTGTGGCAATGGACACAATGAGAGGGTTTGTTTTGAGACCGGTATTGAAAGCAAGGGGATGTAAGGTCAGACGATAGCAATAGCATGTCTCCCCCACCCCACTTTTTACACATATTTTTATTTGTATATTTTTTATATGTATTTTTCATATGTAACTTTTAGATGCATCTTTATAAGTATGATATATACAATTCTTACTTTTTGTATGTGCCCTTTCAGGATTTTAATTGCAATTCATCATTTAAATGATGTTATTACTATTTTTTATATTTTTTAGATGCTTTAATAGTGTTTTAACATCATGAAGCTGCTTTAATTACAGCTAATTGAGCCTAATTGATTGAGTGCTCTTATATAAAAGCAGACCATTTTCCTCTGTTTGTAAAGGTCTGATGAAGCTATAGTGAAAGCGGTTACAGTTCTTAACAGTGCACAATAAATTTGCAGTTTTAAAGATTATAGTGGCATCTTGTGAAGTCCATGGTTGCCTGTGCTGGTTTTTCCTTTGTTATTGGATTTATAGTATTTACAACTGCAGTGACAAGGCATTTACTTTGTTTGTTGCAGCTTTTGTTGTTTTGATTTTATTGTATTGTTTATGTGTGTGTCAAAGGTGAGGTTATTATCAATTGTTACTCCTAAGAGTTTGGTAGTTGGGTCAGGTGATATAGCAGTGCCATTACTGGATTACACTGTGAAGTCTATTTGTGTGGACGTTTTGTAGGGTTAAAGAGCAGTAATTTGTTTTTTTTGGGGGGGGGGTACAGGAGTAGGCAGCGCTGTAGGAACCAGTTTTCCAGAATGTTCAGTACTTTTTGGGTGAGGGATTGGAGGTCAGTTAAGGAAATAGTGAGCATATTAATGTTGAATCATCTGCATATTGTATGCTGGTAGCTTGAGGAATAGTTAAGTTGAGGTTATTAATGAAAATTGAAAATAGGAGGGGGCCCAAAATAGAACCTTGAGGGACACCTATGGAGACAGGAAGATTTGTAGAAAGTGTGTTATCCCATAGCACAGCTTGTTGACGGTTCTCCAGGTAGGAATAGAACCATTTTAGTGCTAGTGAATCAAGAGAGAGAGATTTAAGTAGATTAATAAGAAGCTGATGGTTAACCATATCAAAAGCTTTTGAGAAGTCATTGAAAAGAGCAGAAGATGAAGTGTTGTTATTACGATTTTTGTTGATGCAGTCAGAATAGGATAAAAGGGCAGAGGTGGCACTATGGAATGGCCGAAATCCATGCTGATAGGTAGCTAGTAAGTTATTTTTGAGAAGGTGGTTAAGTAGTTGTCGGTGGATACATTTTTCCATTATTTTTGCTAAGGGAGAGAGTAAAGCAATTGGTCGAAAGTTAGAAAGGTCAGTGGAGTTCCCACCCTTATGTAAAGAGGTGATATGGGAGATTTTCCAGATAGATGGGATAGTTCCTTCAGAAATTGTTCTATTTAATAGGATAGAAATGGGATAGGCTATAACTTTGGCTGCTTTTTGCATGTAATCGGCTGGTAGGAGGTCTGCTGAAGGGGTGCATAGCTTTAGTTTTAGGAGAAGGGTGCAAATGAGGGATGTAGGGACTGGTTGTAGGTGGAATGATGGTAGTAAGCTAGATGAGATGGATGACAGACATGGTTTAACAGAGGGTAGAGAGTTTGCTAGTGATTGGATAGTTTCAGTAAAGAAGGTATTAAATATATTGGCAATATGCTTAGGATTGTTATTAGTGGTATCTGATGGGGTTGGTGTTTTTAGTGTGACCTGGGTGTAGGAGTTTGTTTATGCCTGACTAGCATTTTTGTGGTTTATGTTTGTGGGTCTGCTGGAGCTGAAAGTATAATTTTATTTTGTCATTATAGATCTTTTAGCAGCATTTCTTAATTGTTTAAATTCTAGATGATCTGTTGGGTTTTTAGAAGCTCTCCATTTGGCCCAGATTTTGTTTCTGAGTGACATTTTCAATCTGGTTTCATTAGTAAGCCATGGAGCAGTTTTAGTCCTAATTCTGATAGTGCGTAAGGGGGCATGATAGTCTAGAATTTGTAAGAATTTACTGTTAAAGTATGAAACTGCCTCCTCTAGCTGGAGGTGTTTCAGTGGTGACCAGTCACAAGCTTTAAGTTCAGCCAGGAAGCATTCAAGGCTAAAATGTTTAGTGGTTCGAGTAGTCCTAACGAAATTAGAGTTGGGGATGTTGAGTCTTTGTCTGATGACATAGGTTAATGAATGGTCACTAAGGTCATCAGGAAAAGTACCTGTTTTATATATAGAGGGGTGATTGTTAACTAGGATCCAGTCTAGGGTGCTTTCTTTGTTGTTGGGTTTATTGATTCTAGTAGGGCAGGTAATGATTTGGGAGAAATGGTAAAGGTTAATATGGGTAGTAGGCTTGGGTGAGCTACAAGTAGTCCAGTATATATTAAAGTCACCAAGCACTATTGTTTTTTGAGATAAGTAAGTGGAGAGGCAGCTAAGCAAATTTTCAAGAGTATTAATGTTGTTTCCTGAAGGGATGTAGGAGAAAATTAAATAGATGGATTTGTATGTGCTTATTTGAAGTTCACCCCAACCCTGGTCCCTATGACAAAGATAGCTCCAATCCCCAAACAGCCCTGGGGGTGGGTGAGAATTTGGGGTAGGGAGAGAAGTGGAGTGAATCTGCAGGATGAACAGAGCGGGAAGAGCCAATGGGATAAACAGCTACAGGGGAAAACAATTTGTAAGAAAACTGGACAGCAGTAGAGAATGGAAAAAGGTAAGTACAGACTGAAAAAAAATGGTGAGACACCACTGGCCAAATAGGACTAGCATGGTCAAAAAAGGTAAGTACGGTTTTAGAGAAAGTAATATAGATTAATGTGATCTGGTTTGTGAAAATAAGGAAAAGCAACTTTAAACATTTTTAATGTTTTCTTCAGTAAGATTAGATTTCTGCTCAGCAAAATGTACACAAAGCTGACATTACTTTAATGGTAAAAATTAATTTAACATGCTATGTGATTCTGAACTTTTCAAAATGATCATAGTCAACATGAAGTTTAACTGAACATTTATTACCAGTAAAGAGACATAGTAGGTTTATTGTGGTAGCTCCTGACTGTTTCAGTTTAATCTTCCCTCTTCATTAAACCTTGTTTTGTTCCTACTTTTGTTTGAATTCATAGCAGGATTTGCTACCTAGCCTGTTGTGTAACTCAGCCTGATCCTGAAAAACATGTGACATATGTATAATCTAAGTAACTTTGTTATTTTATACCAGTGCAGCATATACCTGTAATGAAACTCTGTGATACAATCCTTAGAAAGTTAAACCCATCCATCCATACACAACCCCTTTTTTCCCATTTTTGCACATGGGGGTCAGGGTGTCACTTCAACAGTGACAATTGCCTAGAGCCAAAGGTTTACACCACTGGGTAGCTAGCCCTGACATGGTAGTTCTTCCACAGAAAACACTCACATGTACACTCACACCTATGGCCAATTTAGAGTGTCCAATCCCCCTACTACAGAGGAAATCCCTGTGAACACAGGGAGGACATGCAGACTCTGCAAAGAAGTAACCCCAGTCGAGAAATAAACCGGGGAACCTCTTGCTGTGAGGCAACAATAATATCTGTTGTGCCACTGTGCCTCAGAAAGTTAAACATTTAAATATATCCTTCACCCTCCTTGATGAAATTATTGGCTGGTTTTCAGAACGTGATCAGTACCTCAGTTTCTAGAATTTTATTAAAAATGCATTTCTTCTTACCCATCTGCTATATTCTTAATGTCAGGGTCCCAGGCTGGAATCCTTTCCACTCACTACTTAATCTTATACTCTTACATTCCTTTCATGTAGTATTGACACTTTCCCATCCTCCCAATTCCTTCTTCATTCCTAAAAATACTATTGAAGATGTAAAAAAGCAAAAGGAAGATAGATTGAAAGCTCTCTCATCTTTACTGGTTGCAAGTTATGAATTACAAAGCTAAATAGACATATTTAGTCATGTTCCTTATGCAAACTTTGTAGCCAGTAGGACTGGTATAATGCAAAAATCTGCAAAAAGCTCATTAATTCCAACACAAGAAAGGCTTCTTTAACATCTGACCCTCATGAACATTACATTTATTATAGTACATTTGCTTAAATACTGAAGTATTTCCTTGGTTAATGAACTGATAAATTAAATACCACAGGACTATATTTATCCTAATGTTTTATTGCATACATTTTATAATTTAATGGGTTAGATTCATTAATATCTACACTAAGTGTACACAATCTGTATTCAAGAACATCCCTAACACATTTTCTGTGCTTTCTAGTCATTCAGAAAGATTATACTAAATGTACATGTAGTCTACACTTTCTAGTAACCCTTATGAATCCCCCTCGATATTTAAGGCTGAAAGAAAATCAGTTAGAAAACTAAAATTAGGAGGAAGAAGGTGTGAGTTATCCTTGGGCAGGATTCACAAAGGCTTGCACAGAGTGTAAGAGACGTGTAACACTCCATGCAAGCCTCGCGATCCAGGAACAGCCCTAAACTCCATGTAAGAGACCAGCTAAAATGTCTCTTACACGGACTGGGCGTGGACATGCTAAATACCTCACTTGGAACTGAAAGGTATGCAAATGAGGTATATTAGCGATCCACGAAGCAGAAACCAGCCCGTGTAAGAGACGTTTTAGCTGCAGAAATGTACTCAGTTGACAACTGAGTACGTTTCTGCAAATTTCACAATGGCGCCATGTCAGCTCCAAATAAAGGGTGCATATGTCTCAGGCAGCATGCCAATGGCCAAATATGTGGCCATTGGCAAGGTAACCCAATGCAAAAATAATAAAAATATAATTTTTGTTTTGGCGATTGCCGATGTTTAAACCCAGTGCAGCCCAGCAAAGCAGGCGCTGTATAAAACATAAAATGAAGGTTATAAACCCACAAATGTGGGTTTTATGCAATACATGGAATGACAATGCAGGGACCAGCAGACCAAAAACAACATGGCCACCGTGTAGTGGTTGCTAAGGGGGGAAGCTGAGTGTAAGAAATGTAACTAAGCATTAGTAGGCAATCTCATGTAAATGAGGGTTAGGATACTGAATCTCACAGTCACATAGCAAATGAGCACAGTCTGAGTAGTGTAAGAGATACATAAGGGGGAGGAATAGAGTAGGAGATAGGTGACATCACAGGGGGGAATGGTAGAAAGAAATGCAGTTCATTGGAGGTCAGTGTAACATGACAGATGACAGACACAGATCAGGGAAAGAGGAGTGCCACAAGATAAGTGTGGAAAAGTCAAGAAATGGAAGGTGTGCACTGTTACTTACACTAAAGTTTCTTGCTGGGCGTGCATGCGCATGTGTGCACACCATGAAGCGCGAGTAGGGCAGTGTGTGCGCGTGTAAGGCAGACTGAGCATGTGGGAGCGTGTTGGTAGATGTTTAACACTGTTTGCGCTGGTGTGCGCGCATGTAGGGCAGGCTGAGCATGTAGGAGGCTGTTGGCAGACTTGTAACACAGTTTGTGCGGATGTGCGCGCGTTTTAACCCGAATAAGTAGATTCTGAACCGTGTAAGCACGTGTGCGCGCGTGTAAGCCACTGTGAGCGTGTTTCTGCTGGTATGCACGTTGCTCCCCCCTGAGGAAACAGAAAGGAAAAAGGAAGCAACAGAATTAGTAGGAAGCTAGCAAGGATTACTGCTGAAGCTAGCAGGTGAAAACAATTAGAAGCAGGCAATTACACAGGCAGAATAGTAGCCCAGCCCAGCACTTAAAACTCTGCAAACAGTAGTGCAGGATGTTTTTCTTAAGAGACACTGCAAGACAGGAGTAAGCTAATAGAAGTGAAAACTGAAAAAGCTTCACTCAGAGCAGAAATGTTAGGGGCTGCCATAGTCATCATAATGAGACATAGGCGACTTGCTGTGGGTGGTGACAATGCAGATGGTGCCAGACAACCCACACTGAAGAGACGGAGAAGAGTGTACAGGCCAAGGGTCACCTACCATGGGTTACATGAGCTGGAGATAGTAGGGCGCTATAGAGTGGACAGAGAGCTCCTGCAGCAAATAGTTGAGCTGTGCAGGCCATGCCTCACACACAGAACCAACAGAGGGGAACCCATCCCAGTGGAAACCAAGGTATGTGTTGGCCTAAGAATACTAGCAACTGGTACCTTCCAGAGACCAACTGGCGATATGATGGGGATATCACAGGCATCAGCCTCCAGGGTACTGCACCAGTTCCTGGATGCCATGTCAGCACATGTCGGTGATCATGTATATTTCCCCAATGCCCATGAGGTATTGGCCAGCAATATGCGTCTCTTCCAGCAAATAGCGGAATACCCTGAGGTAGTGGGTGCAATAGACTGCACACACATACGCATCAAAGCACCAGCCGGTGAGCTGGGTAGGGCCTACATTAACCGCAAGGGCTTCCCCTCCATCAACTGCCAGGTTGTGTGTGATGCCCAGGGCATAATAATGAATGTGTGTGCTGGCTGCCCTGGGAGTTACCATGATTCCCACATCTGGCATTTGATGCAGCTGTACCAGACATTTGCCAATGGGGACATCCCACACGGACACCTAGTGGGGGATGCAGGTTATGCACTGGAGCCATGGCTGATGACACCCATCAGAAATGCACACACACCTGAACAGGAACGCCATAATGAGGCACATGCACAAACACGTAATGTAATAGAGCATGTGTTTGGGCTGCTCAAGTCACGGTTCCGGTGTCTGGACACATCTAGTGGAGCCTTGCAGTACACACCAACTACATGTACCCAAATTGTCATGGTATGTGCTATGCTACATAATATGATCTTGTGAAAACAGCTGCAGCAGGACCAGAATAGAGCTGGGCCAAACAGCCCCCCACCATTGTCAAGGCCATCACAGGCAGAGCGTGACTTGGAGGAGGAACAACCTGAGCCTGCCCCAGTAGGCAGAAGGAGGCATGCCCAGTATGCCCTGGCCTTGGCAAAGAGGCAACGCATAGCACATACACTGGCTCAGTAGGAACCCTGGGAATGATACCCCCTCTGACTCACTCAAATAATAACATGGATGCCTAAACTGACGACCTGCTCACAAACATGTACAGGGAAGTGTAATATGCGCATCTGACAGAGGCAGCCCTGCAGCACCACCTGAGGCATGAATGTCATGTGTTAAGTAATGTAACACCATGTACTATATGCACACCTGAGCACCCTGACTAACATCCACCCTCACCAAGCATGAAGCCACAAAATGACAATGGGATGATCAAGTGCAATAAATGGCTGAAGTAATGCAGTTAATCAAAGGGGAGCCAATGTGTTTCAGGCTGGGAAGACATGCGGAGCATGACATGATGCACCACCTGCTAGGGGTGGCGTGCACCTATCATTCCATGCCCCGTGGATACTGGCAAAGGCTGTCAGTACCCACAGCATGCCCTGAATAGGTAAGTCTCAAAACACAAACCCACCTTCATAGGTACCACAAGGGATAGGAACCTAGATGTAATGCTACCCAATGCCAGAAGTCTAAACAGCAAGATGTGTGCAGTGTAAACGCACACAGTATGGAGAATGTAGATATCAGTCCTGTAATAGAGAACTGGGTCAAGGCTCACATCAGCACCCTAACACTACCAGGTCACACCTCATGCTGTGCTGTACAGCCGCAAAACATGGAACAAGCTACAAAAGGAGGGTGACTAGCAATAAATGTCAACGATAACCACACCCCCATGTTGGTACCACAACAAGAAGCAGCATGGATTAGCCATGGTCAAATACCAATGGCTAAAACCACCTCCCAGTATATAGCCTGCTGCAGACTACTGTCCTAATACCAGGAACTGCACCTGGCCCATGTTGGAATACATGAATATATCAAGCCCCCAAAACAACATTATATTGCTTGGTGAAAATACCCAGACATACACGGGAGCATTATACTAGCACCAACACAGTCGGAGAAAAGTTCCCAGAATCCATAAACCAAAATGCCCAGGAACAACGTACCACTCCCACAAGAGGGGTAAGCATACTGGATGTGATAATCAGCAACATGTGTACTGGATGGCAAGATGAGAAGTGTATCCTTCACCGGTAAGACCAGACCATAGAGTAATCACACTGGATATACACATCCCGACCCCAGTCCCTGGCCAGAATACCACAGTGAAAAACATGTGTAAAGCATAGGTTGCAGCCCTCCAAACCGATGTGGAATTCATGAAAGGCTCTGTGCAAGTGCAGAATATGGGACACACCGCAGAACATGTTATACAGGCATTCCATGAACACAGCCAGGAATGCTTGGAGTATGCAATCACAAATAACAACAACACACAATGCCATACACGCAGGCATCTGGCATACTGGACTCCAGCCATTACCAAACCATGCAAGAGAATGAGGAAGCTACCACATGATAGAGCAAACATAAAAAGGGAAGTAATCACTGACCAGTAGTATGGCAATAACATATGTCCACACATACAATCCACTAAGTCCAGCCACAACAAGTAGAATCTGTGAATCCAGAGGCAATGTGTCACCTGCCCCAAGTACACAGACAACCACAACTCCCCCCAATAAATACAAATATATGTGATAGATGCAACCATGTATCCAAACCAGAGGTTGAGCTCCCCCAACTCAGTACTGTCAAAACTAGTCAGGACGAGAAGGTAACCACATACACCACAAACCCAGTCCCACATAGACCTACCACAACTGTAAACCAAACACATAAACACAGAAAAACATTCCCGGAGGCCCTAATTACAAACACACCACACCAACAGAAGCCTCCAAAGCAGATCACAAGCAACCACAACCTCCAAACGTAGCACATGCAATGTATAGTACACAAAGCTGGTGTGCCAGTCACAGGCCAGAAGGAGAAACAACATGCCTGATACAGTTGTAATAGGTGTCTGTATAGGCAGACACACTGCTGTCCCACTCACCAGACTGAACAAGGGAAAGGGTAGAGTAAGCTGCCTGTAGGCTGCCACAAAATGCCACATAACACAAGTGCGCAGGTCACCCCAAAGCAAGCAGAAATATGATGCACTCAATGTCCATGCTGGTGTGAATGACCTGAGATGTACCTCCCTGGTCTACATGAAAAGAGACATGGATGAGCTCTCTGAGTATGTACCCCAGGTCGGTATGACACTGGCCGTGTGCAGCATCCAACCCTCACCAAGAATGATGCCACAGTACAAACACAGAATGATCATGTTTAACAGCTGGCACAGTTACAGTTGTCAGTCCAAGAGGGTCTAATGTCTGTCTGCTTGAGATGTCAAGCATGACAAGCCATGCTGCTGTTCCAGGGATGGCTTGCGTCTGGATACTGGATAAGGCCTTTGCCACCTCCACAGAGCCGTATGTAGGCAAGGCCAAAAAGACTACCCACCACCCTAGAAAACATAAGTGGTAGGAAACATAAGGGTAATCATAAGGGTAATGCTGACCAATGCCAGATGTGTAAACTGCAATATGCATGCCCCTGAGGCACTTCCCATTATGGAGAACATCGATGTCTGTGCAGTGACAGAAGCCTGCTGCAAGCCTAGTGATAGCACACCAGCACTACCAGGTTATACCACATATCATGCGTTATGGCCCCAACACCTGGACCAAAACATCAAAGGAGGGGGAGTGTCCATATGCAGCACAGACACCCATACGGCCAGGTAACTGACAATGCACAAAGCAGCGGAGACCACCCATGTGCACCTAAGTGTAGTCAAAACTGCTGTACAGTCTGTAGCATGCGACAGACCACACTCTCACACACAAGAACTCCACCCAGACATCCTGAAGACACTGGACAGTATGAATGTCCCACCAAATACCAGACAAGGTACACACAAATTACCACGTAGGTGGCAAACCATTATGTATGCAAGGAGTAATCAGGGACCTAGGGACACAAGTCAACAGTAATCTGTCATGTGACACTCACAATGCCAATGTGGCTAGGAAGATTGTCGATACTGAACACCGTATCATGAAAGGATTCACATCTACATCAACAGAGGTCACTGTGCTGCTGTACTGTTCCCTTATCAGACCCATAATCTAGTACAATGACTCATATGGGATGTACCGGATGTGACACCTGCAGTGGTTCGGAAGACCTCATAGTTACCCCACCAAGAGGATAAAGGATGTGAAATATATGTCATATGTTGCCTGGCTGTAGACACCCCAGCTGAATGCAGTCACAGACCGCCTACACAGAGGCATTGTATGTCTGTTGTACAAGGCCATGTTCAACACAGGAGTAATGGACATGCTCCACCACAGGAAATCAAAGCCATTGGAGCTGTGAGAGTGACAGATGTCAGCATCAACACATAATGAAATAGGATGTGCTGGAGGGACAGATACATAACCCAGAGGCTCCCCACACCCAGAAACAGGATCCCAATCCATGTTAGGCAAAGCCCCTCATTGACACCCCTCAACAGAAATATTGCCAAGTGGATGGATGATCGTACATGTTTACTGGGGGTCTTCACTGTGTCACGACCAGACAGAGGCACAGTAAAGAAAGTCATAAATGGCCATAATAGTCACATAGCAAGGGGCGGCGAAAGACACACACACTCTGGCTAGGCTTACTAATGCCCTAGGGTGGATAGCCTAGTATGAACCCATGAACCTATGAAGATACAAATTGTACAGTACACTAAGGATAATCACAAGGCTTACTTAACTGATGGTAGGAACCATGCTGGGCATCCACAGATATGCTCCGACTCACACAGATATTACAAACAACATACCAAACACACACACATATTGCCAACATACAACCTGACAGGTGCAGTGCAAACACCCCCCCCCCCAGAATGCAAAATATCTATCCCAGCAGACTGCTGGTCCCCTGACATTGCAGATGCTGAGGTAACAGCCATCATCTGCAAAGCAAAACACACAGCAACAAAGGTATGTGATGGTGTCCTGGGCTGAGGCCAACATGGACTCCAAGAATAATGGAATGCCAAATCACACTACTGCCCAATGTCAGCCTTACCACAGGATATGTACCCAAAGAGCAGTGTACAACAACAGTGGTCCTTCACAACAAAGGTGTTGCCTGAATGGATACTGCAAACTACCACCCCAGGATCCTGACAAGCTTGGTCTGCACAGCTATGGAAAGGATCAGAATGTACTGCAGACAGAAAGCTATTGTGGACCTACTAATACTGGACCCTACACAGTGTGGGTGTCATAACTGCAGATCCTGCCCCTAAACATGTTTGACCCATTTGAAGCAGTCATTAAGGTCATTGATGAGGACAATGTGGTCCACACAGCGTAGCTGGACCGTGCATATGCTTATAGACAATACCCTACGAGTTCAGTATGGATATGTTCACCAGCTTAAATATATACCCCTATGTCAGTAGAGGGGTTGCAAACCAGACCAAGGACAGAACTGACATGGTCAGACATGCCACATCCATGTCAGACTACAAAGCAGATATGAGTGGCATCCCACAAGGCCTGGTCCTGCCCCCCCCCTGTTCTGTATATATGTCCCATAGGTATAGGCCAACATGGAAGGACTGTGACTGAACATGTATGCAGAGGAGTACAAACAGCCCACCATATCTGACCCCCAGCTGACACAAGCAACCCACAAAAGGGCCACCTACAAACAGACAACTGGAGCCATAGCCATGTCAGCAAGCTAATTGCAGAACTGTGTATAGACAACCACCGTGGATATACAGTAAGTGCCCACAAATTACCACACAGGTTTAAACCCATTACGTACCTAACATGTAATGAGAGACCTGGGGACAGTAGGTGATAGATATCCTGCACTGGACAAACATGTGGCTGTAGTGTTTGCAGAAACATACTATATACCCACCCAAACATGAAGGTTGGCAGATGTAGATAAGGGGAGGTCACTGTGGCTCTGCAGTCATCCTCCATCAGCGTCACAATTGACTACAATAGCCCCTGTGGGATATACCTCAGCAGACACCTCCATCAACTGTAAAGTCCACAACAGTACCCCACCAGGAGTAGCAAAGAGCATGAACAGATGCCATGTGTTTCCTGAGTAAACAAACTGCAGCCCCACACACTGCCATACTGCCCAGCTACAGGCAAGCTGTGCCTGATGTATGAAGCCATGTCCAACCTGGAATCAATGAAGATGCTGCACCTTGTACAATCTGAATGGCAGTGAGCTATGCACATGAGAGACCTGAACCCCAGCACTGACATACATAGGACAAGCTGTACAGAATGATCCATAACACAGAAGGCACCCCCACTCTTCAGTAAACTCCCGGTACAGGTCAGCCAGAGAGTCACCTATCGACACCCCTCAAGAGGAATCCTGATGAGTGGATGGGAGATGGTAGGCTAACCCTGGGTATCACTGTTATGTCAGAGGTAGACGGAGGCACAGTATACTAACCTTGACATATGTCATGGCAAACTCCAGTTACAATATGTGTCGAAGGACAAACACACCCTGTGACTAGCATCAGAAATGGCCTAAGGAACATCGCTAGTGTTTGCCAATGTCCACCCATGTTGTGGAATACACTACCAATGTTGGACGAGCCTGGTGTAGGTAGTCCATATCTGAACATAATGCAACATGGTCATATGTGCACAACTGGCCCCTACACAGTCTGTTGTGCTCACTATGAAGATGTCAAGCAGTCATAGGACTAAAGCCCAGGATACTGTCCACCACAGTGAAAGTACTGAACCAGTACACTATACGGTACTACAGTGTTAGGTCATTATGAAAGTATGTTGAGAACTGTCTGCAAAGTATCCCATGCAATCCCTGCAGGCACAGTATAATCCCTGTTGTGGCAGACATGAAGCAGTTGGCCAGTTAGTACACAACATGACACCCAACACACAACCATAAACGTGAAATATTGTTGAAGTTCACACACACCCAAATATGTGGTGGACTTCAGAGTGCAACATATGGAAAGCTCACACTGAGCATGCTCGCACACTTTGATAAATGAGGCATATGTCAGACAACATGCCATGGAAAGGCTGAACTGGGCATGCTCACACACGTAGGTCATATCTCCGTTTAGCAGTTGGCCACACATATCTGGTATTTGTACGTGTCCGTCCAGGAACCAACCACAACACAGCAATCTGCCCATTGCACACAGTAAATGACTACAGAGACATAAGGTTTATAGTGGATCGCCATCATATGCAAACATCTTCCACAGATACACAAGTTGGTCATAGGAACAGGGAATGCTATGGCAATAAAGACCTGCAAACAGTAGAACAACACAACAAATATTGTGCATCCGACAATTGAACATATGGGTGTAGAGGTCAATACTAGGCTTGTTGCCCTAGGGAATGACAGCTCAGCCAGAGTGTGCTTGGCATCTGCATCCCCAGTACAGTAGGCTACTGTGCCACTGTAAAGTAGGTCACATAAGGCAGCGTGTGAGGCTAGTGAGCTGTGCCTCTGTCAAGCAGGGGCACAGTGGAGATCCCAGGGTTTGAATGTGCTAAGCCACAGCCATGTTGTCGGAGTATGCTGGAAGAGGGTTGCTGAGGATCTCTAACAGTAAGTGGCGATCAATAACAGACTGAGGGGAGCCCTATCTGCATTCTCTGGACAATTCCACTGTCAACACTGTGTTGTGATGATTACGTGTGAATGAAGTGCCGTGCCGGAACTGTTCACAGATGTCCTCTCTCTGTGGGCTACAGCTCTGCAATGTATTAGCTCACTCTGTCTGTTGTACGGCTCATATATGGCTGGTGTATACCTGACAGGTGTCTTGTTGTGGAGCAGTCATGGGTATATGTGGGATAGCATGATCAATGCAAACCATACACATGCTCATAGAATGCAATTGTCAAGGATTATGCTGAGTGGCCAGTATAGTCCCCCAGCATGGGTCCTCTGAAGTCGTCCACCCCAGTCTTCACAAGTGTAGAGTCTGCTTGTGCTAAATACAGTTTGTGTGCAGTGACAACGTTGTCTGGGGGTGGAGATGGGATATGGATGTCCAGGGAAAGGTGGGTATGGTCAGATATCAACAATGGTGGTCTACCTCTGGTGTGGAACAGTGAGTACCCATGTTGCAGATGGACAGTTGCAATATGTATTCCCCCATGTGGCTGTGGTGTGTGGTTCTGCCATAGCACATGGACCCACAAATTGTAGTGGCTGTAGGGTAAAGTGGTAGAGGCCTGAGTAGTTCTCACACACAATATGCCTGTACCTGATGTTAACAACTGGAATGGTGTATGTGAACACCTGCATATCCTGGCACTGTTCCCAGGGAAGCTAAGTGTGTGTCCTGGATGTGGGTGTGGTGTTCTGGACTGGTTGTGTTGTGTGTTACAGGTCCTGTGGTCACAAAGCATGGTATAGAACATAACCTGCCAGTGCGATGTGCATATCTGACCCTGACATAGGTGGCTGCAAATGCATATATATGCTATCCCCCACCTGACATGTACATACCTCTGTAGAAATAAAGATGTCAGCACACTATAAATACTGCAGGTGCAGAACAGATGCCCAGTAATTCGGATAGTGCGCTCGGCTAATGCGTCTCCCTCAAGTATCATAATATAGTTAGGTAGGGGTTTGAATCCTGCAAATGCTCTGTGTGTGGGTGGGTGAGTGGTGTCTGTGTGAGGGAAATGTCCCTTTTGGCAACTGGGAAAACACACTACAGGATACACATTCCCCTTTCTAAACACTGATGATGTCAGCATCCTATAAGTACAGCAGGAGAAGTAAATCCTCCCAGTAATGTGAATAGCACGCTCTGCTAATGCGTCCGTCTCGAGTGTCATAACATAGTTAGGTAGGGGTTTGAATCCTGCAAATGCTCAGTGTGTGTGGAGGGGGTTAGTGTGTGTGCAAGTCTATATGAAAGAAATATCCCTTTTGGCAACTAGGAGAACACAGTACAGGATGCACATTCCCCTTTCTAAACACTGATGATTTCAGCACCCTATAAGTACAGCAGGAGAAGAGAAACCTCCCAGTAATGCGAATAGCGTGCTCCGCTAATGCGTCTGTCTTGAGTGTCATAACATAGTTCGGTAGGGGTTTGAATCCTGCAAATGCTCAGTGTGTGTGGAGGGGGATTAGTGTGTGTGCAAGTCTGTATGAAAGAAATATCCCTTTTGGCAACTAGGAGAACACAGTACAGGATGCACATTCCCCTTTCTAAACACTGATGATGTCAGCACCCTATAAGTACAGCAGGAGAAGGGCAACCTTGCAGTAATGTGAATAATGTGCTCTGCTAATGCATCCGTCTCGAGTGTCATAACATAGTTAGGTAGGGGTTTGAATCCTGCAAATGTTCAGTGTGTGTGGAGGGGGTTAGTGTGTGTGTGCAAGTCTGTGTGAGGAAGAAGTCCCTTTTGCCATCTGTGAAACCACTCTACAGGATGCACATTACCCTATCTCAGCACGGATGATGTCAGCACCCGATACATACAGCAGGAGAAGGGAAACCTCCCAGTAATTCAAATAGCGCATTCTGCTAATGCGTCTCTCCTGAGTGTCATAATATAGTTAGGTAGGAGTTTGAAACCTGTAAATGGTATGTGTGTGTGTTTGGATGTGGGGACTCTGTGTGTGTGCAATTCTGTATGAAAAACATGTGCTTTTTTTAAATCAGGAGATCACACTACATGATGCACATTACCCTTTCTGAACAGTGATGATGTCAGCACCCTATACATACAGCTGGAGAAGAGACATCTACCAGTAATCAGAATAGTGCAGTCTGCTACAGCGTCACTTTCAAGTGCCATAACATATTTAGGTAGGGGTTTGAAACCTGCAAGTGTGTGTGTGTTTGGATGTGGGGAGTTTGTGTGTGTGCAATTCTGTATGAAAAACATGTTAGTTTTGGCAATCAGGAGATCACACTACCTGATGCACATTACCCTTTCAAAACACTGATGATGTCAGCACCCTATAAGTACAGCCAGAGAAGAGGAACCATCTGGTAATCCGAATAGTGTGCTTTACTAATGCATCTCTCTCACGTGTCGTGACTTAGTTAGGTAGGGGTATGAATCCTGCAAATGGCAAGTGTGTGTGTGTGTGTGTGTTGGGGGGGTAGTAGTGTGTGTAGATGCAAGTGTGAGAAAACAGATCCTTTTGGCAAATACTACAATACACCAGATGCTGCATATTTCCCCAGTAAACACAGGGGATGTCACCACACTATCAGCACAGCCAAACAGGGCTAGTTGGCCAGTAATGCCAATAGTGCGCTCTGCTACTGGGTCTATTACCATTGTCAGAGTACAGATAGGTATGTTTTGGTAACCCACAACTGCCACGTGTGGTTGTGTCACACATTACGACCTTGTGTGGGTCTTTGTGCATAACAATGCATGCCATTGCCTAAACCAGCAATGGCATTGCACATGATGTATGTGTGTGACACATACACATAAATACCTGTGACCTGCAGTAGTTACCATGTCTGACACATGCCTCAAGTGGATAAATGGTATTTGCAATGCATAACAATATGACTGTGTCTTACTGTGCAGGGGCCTTGCGGTATGTGTCTATACAGTGTGGGTGTATATGGTAAAATACCTACAGCAGGGGATACACATCTGGTCTGGGCCATATAGTCTACATGTAGTCGATGTACAGGTGCTGCATGTTCCCACCTGTTGTGGGAGTGGTAACATGTCATTCCACTGCAATTCAGTGACCACATGCTGTGAACCCTTTAACTAGTGTGTTGTAGCTACAGTAATGCTCACGCACAATGTTTGGCTGGATGCAGTCCAGCCATATAAAGACAGCTCTTGAGACTGTCATATTGCCAGTGTTGTTATGGAGGATAGGTGGTTTTCCTGTGTATGGGAGGGTTGTGCGTGCCAGGCTATGAACCAGATGGCAGTCCGACACACTGTTAGCTGCACATGAATAGGCCCTGATGCTTTGTGCTGTGCCAACAACCTGGAGGTGTGTGTATCTGTGGTGCCTTGGGATACCACCCCCCTGTCCATGTGTGTTACATGTGTAGGGGACGACAGGCATGGTATGAGGCATAACCTGGCAGTGATGGGTTGCGCCTGTGAGCCATGAATCAGGACTCTGGTACTGCACAGACATTGCAGTTCACCGTGCTGAGGACAGTGTCCAGTGCATGCATCTTGCGGTGTACACTGCTGGTGTTGTGTAGCAGCACAGTTAGTGTCATAACCTGTGTGATACCCACGGAGGTGGCTATGTAATCCCTGTCCTGCAGCATAAGGCAGTATGTGTGTATCAAGGAGCTTCACCAATATACATCGGGCCATGGGTGTCACATGCAAGCTGCCCCTTGCACATCATTGTGGCTTCCCTAGCATGTAAGCACACGTTGACAGCCAGCGGATACCCTATGAATGACATTGGAGACTGAGCAGAATGTAGACATACAACACCCTTCCTACATATAGTGGTAGCATACCTGGTGATGGTATGTTGGCAACCAAGATCAGGCTCATACTGGCCTGTGCCACATGCTGAGAGATCCATTCTATGTTCCCTATCATGTAGTCCAGGGAGGTATGTCTCAGGTCATCCATAGTGGCATGGTCAATGACTGAGTCATATGTGTCCATGCCTCTGACTGACCTGTATGCATGTGTTTTGTGGTGGACCATAGTGCCCCTGCGGCATATCACTGTGACCATCACCATATACAGCCTGTTGAGCGGGACCCCAGTGCAGCGCCCAAGACAGGTACCTGACACATCCTTAGCAGGTGTGTTGTGTAGCCCTACAGGCTGTGAGTGTGTGGCACACAGGATGTGTGTGCCATGTGTGGTATGTGCTCTGTTCTGACGTAACATATGCCTGTGTGCCAGCTGCAGAGGTGTGTGATGCTCAGGCAGGATGCTATTCTGAGTCCCCACGTATGCCCCAGTGTGTTCAGCATGCTGTCAGTGCGTGTCTATGTCTGACTTGTATTGTAGTCACTGTAGTATGACATGCTACCTGACAGGGTATGGCATTACTGGGTTCAGAGAGCTCAGTCCCCAGATTGGCTATGTGGTGGCATCCCACACATGTGTTGTACGTTCCTGGCCAAGGGTGATGGCTGACTGCATACATGTGGCAGCTGTGACATTGCCACTTGACTCACATAAACCACAACTGGACCATAGAGGTGATTCACAGGTTACCTTTGCACATACTACCCTAGTAGTGTGATTGCCATGGTGAGTACCAACACATAGGGCCAATGGGGAACAACATACTGAAGGTGTGTATGTGTGGCTGTACTGCTACTGTTTCATAGCACTGGCATATATGACTGCACACGTGGGTAAATGCCAGGTAAGACATGTGCAATGTGTCACAGGCAACATACATGCGAACAGGATGGACAGTGACGTTCTGTCATGTGTAAACTTGACATACGTATCGTACGCTATGCAGATGTCACTAGGAGTCCACAGAAGCACTGTAACTCTGCATTGCAGGTGGAAGCAGTGTTCCAGGGAACCCCAAGTGAACATGCATGCAATCAAAGCTACAGTAAGCAGGACTGGAAGTAGTTCATTGTACAACAAAGAAGGGGTAACACTAACAGTAAGTAACAGTGCAAATATGTAGGAACTATCAACATGTACCCAGGAATGCACAGCGCAGATGCCCATGGTAGAACTGATATTATGTCATAGTTAATTGTGATTTGGATTACATTGGTACTGCACACATATCAACATGCGCAAACATCCACATTGCATAGTTGTTGTGGGCAACTTGACACCATTACTGTACATGTCCATCATTGCATATCACTACTTGCATTAGCTTCCCCCCTGTGCTACCCATGTATGTGGCTATCTGTTGACATCCTTACCACCGGCTTGCAATAATGTGCAGCTGTTACACTTTGGTATGTACTATGGGTGCAGATAACAATTCAGGACATTCATACGGTTAATGCATCAGGCATGCTGGGATATACACACAGTCATATCAGCACACTGTACTGTTACCAACATGATACTACTAATACACTTCTATGTAGTCACCCTGTGCATCAGCAACGTGTTTACCTGTTCCCGCAATGATGTTGGAGATTGCAGGAGGTGGCACAGTGTCATCATATGCACAGGGTGTGAATTAGGTATGCCTGAGTCTGCCACTGATACCACCAATTGACATATGTGTATGTGTGTTGGTGAGGGGCAGCAGTACAGGGTGGGGCACTGTTGGTGCAGTGTGTGCGTGTATGTGGTCACCCTAGGTGTTAACATTTTGCATGTGTGTATGCACGCACACAGTTCCACCTCATGGCTGCCATATACAGGGGTTTGTGGACAGCCACAGACTGCACCTGGCAGGTCATACAGATCAGTGTCTGTGGGTACGGACACGGTACTTGTGCCTGGCAGGGGTGCTACAGACCGTATCCAGTACTAAGCCAGACTGAGTACTGTCATCAGAAGCGGGAGTGTGTTGACTGGACACAGGTCCCTGTTGGGACTGTTCAGAGCCACATGCACATGGTCACCTGGGGCGTTCCAATGACAGCACAGACCCAGCATTGCTGGGGCTGCTGCTGTCACTATGGGGGCGTGCGCAGGCCTGTTGTCGTCCGCGCCGACTGCCAGCTGCTGCTGTTGCTGGCATACGTCCACGTCGACGCCGCAACTGCCCACCAGTGCCCTGGCTCATGGACATTTGGTTGTGGAATTGCTGTAATATGTCCCCACAACGTCTGTCTATGACATCGGTGAAATTACGGATTGCATCCGCGATGTCACGCATACTGTCAGTTATGGCTGTGCGACATGCTCTCAGCTCCCTCAGACCCTGTCTGGTGTACCTTTCCATACGCGACTGTGCCTGTATGACAGCCCAAAACATAGCTGAGGTTGACAGACCTCTTTGGGCATGTCTGCCAGAGGCAGTACGCCCACGGATGCTCCCACGAGAACCCATGGGCAACTGTCTGTGTGGTACCATCGCAGGACCCTGCCCATGGCTGCTGTGTGGGGAAGCATGTGCCACAGATACCACATTACCCTGGTCAATGCCCACTGTATCCTGTCCATCACCTAGGGACAATGGTGACAAAGGATGTACTGGCAGGATGACTGTGCGCAATGATGGCATTGACAGCTGTGTACTGTCAATTGGCTGACCAATGGCGGACCCTGACACACCTTCCTGTACCATTACACAGATATCATCATTACCAGTACCTGTGGCACCAGATTCAGGTTCCCTGCTGCAGGACACCAGAGCAGCACCAGAACCTGTGGGAGGAAGACAGGAAACACAGTTTACAGTGTCCACACAATGTTACCAGTGATGCACTTATGCACACATGCACACATGGACACATGCACATGTGGACACATGCACATGTGGACACATGCACACATGCACACATGGGCACATGCACACATGGACACATGCACACATGCACACGTGGACACATGCACACATAGACACATGCACACATGCACACATGCACATGTGGTCACGTGTACACATGCACACATGTACACCTAGACACAGGCACACATGCACACATGCACACATGCACACGTGGACACAGGCACACATGCACACATGCACACGTGGACACAGGGACACCTGCACGCATGCACACATGCACACATGCACACATGGGCACAGGCACACCTGCACACATACACACATGCACACCCCGCAGTATACACACAGAGCACTACTGAGTTACACTAGTGTTACTAGCACTATCAGGACTATTATAGGTATTGTTAAACACACTCACCAGCATGGATGGCCTGCCTTGCTGTAACCCCGGAGGGACCTGCAGAAATTATGAGATTAATGTCAGTGGGCACAACTGTGCCATTGATACTGCATATGATACAGTGCAGTAGTACACCAGTTGCCTTTCACACGTCAGCTGCTGATATCGCCAATATCACACATGCACGATTACATACTATGTTGACAGCTACATACCACGGACACACCTTACACATGCATAAGCTAACAGTGTACAGAACAGTGAAGTGTACATATGGCATATTACCTGCACGCTCCATGTCGTGCTGCTGTGTGGATCCAGCCTCCATCATGATGCAGGTGTATTGCTGTTGCTTTTCCGGGGCTGGAGCCACAACACTTAGAAGTAGCCCCTCCAATCTTGTGAGGGGGGATGTGTGGCCACCCCACCTCCTGTGGCAACCTGTTGCCTGTGGATATCCGACGAACGCTGACGGACATTTCTGATTAAATCACTGCAGTGACGTCGTACCTGCTCATATGTCCTATTATGCAGGCCAATGTCATTTACCCTACGGACAAGGTCTTGCCACAGTGCAGCCCTCTCCTGCTGATTCTGACTGTTGCAGGAAAAGAGTATGTCATACTCCCGCACCAGGCTCTGGTGTATCTCCTCATCTTCCGCTGCAGAGTAGGCAGGATTATGCTGATGCACCATCTCCCTGGAAGAGAACACAAACAGGATATCAGCAGACTATGTCAGCAATATATGGCACACATACTATACATGATACTCATGTGTAGTGATATACTACTACTCCCATATGTTGCATGTGTGTGTCTCGTGGTGGATACACAAGTACATGGCCAGATATCAGTGCTCAGCCAACACCTGTGCAACAATACCTGCCACCTTCCAAACAACATAGTAGCATGCCCCATCAGTCAGCACACTGCGACAGGTCCAATGCACAACCTCACTCTGGGGGTTCATCCCAAGGTACTGTATGTGGGACGCCATCAACTAGTGTGATGTGGACACAAGTTACTCAGCCTGGATATACATATCCCACCACCACCACCAGCACAGTAGACTACTTTGATATGTATGTGATTAGACAGTTATTTACTTGTTAGGACTGAGATGGTATCCATGCAGCACACTGGGCCAGTGGAAGCCACAACCCACACTGCTGACCCCTTTGCAAATGCTTACCATAGACATCCCACAGATTGCATGGAACTTGCACACACATTTCTAACCCAGACCCTATGCTCAAAGGTTAGGCATCCTGTCCGGTGGACCCCAAACAGAGGCAGATTTTATAACAATAGCAGGAGGCTAATGCAGGACAGAGCAGATTCACATTAAGGGAAGGCATCTGTGGTCAGCACTGGTAATACGCTACGGTCTCTCATAACAATTGCCACAGCCTACTCTGGGAGGGAAATGGCCACAAACACTATGGATAACCACAAGGCCTTCTTCAGTTATGTTACACATATGGACCAAATGCCTCAGATATGCTCTGCATTAATACACACCTACTTAACATTCACCAAACACACAGATATTGGCAACATTCTTGCAGACAGGTTCAGTGCACGTATCCCCCCTTCTTCTCCCCCACCAGTTGAAATACTTATCACAGCTGTATGTAACCTCCCTATCATCTCACATGTCCAGGTGAGGGCCGCCCTCAGCAAAGCAGAACACACAGCATCACTGTGACCTGATGGTATCCCTGGATGTGTGCTACATGCACTCCAAGAGGACATACAACTGCATATAGGACTGATAATTAATCTTGGCCGTACTACAGGATATGTACCTGGACACTGGCATACAGCAACAGTGGTCCCACACCACTAAGGAGGCACCTCTACTGACCCTGGGAACTACCACATCATATGCATAACAGGCCTGGTCTGCTAAGCTATGGAATTATTCAGTATGGGACGCATATGCAGCGATATTGGGTACCTGCAGACACTTGTTCCCAGCCAGTTTGCCTTTGTGATGGGCTGATCCTGCCTTTTGAACCTGGCTGACCTTTCAAAACAGTCACTACAGCCATTGCTGAAGGCAACGCACAGAAAACTGCTGCCAGGATCATGGCCTAACACTGACTGACATGTAATGTATAGTCATCCCCTTTTGGTGGAACTACGTACACACAACATATCACATGGACATTCCTATAGATACAGACCTATGACACATTTGGAGGGTTCACAGTATGCAGACTATTAACCTGCTACTTTACATTACCTGTGTTTGTTGCAGCTGTGCGTTACCACTGCTTCTGCTTCCTGCTGCTGCTGGCACGGCTTGATACTGTCACTGTTGACAGCTTAGACTCACAGTGTGCAGCGTGTGTATTTTTTTTTTCTCTCTGTCTCTGTCTGTCTCTCGCCCTCTGTCTGCTTCCAGACAGCGCAATGAACATATTGCATGTGTGGAGTGTTAGGACAGGATGCTTTTGTAGGTATCTGCATAGGTCCATGTGATGGCCTCTGCACCAATTGTAAGCCAGCATTTGCTAATTGCATGCAGCCAGTTGTGTACTGATTGCAGTTCTCACTGTGATTTCAGGACAGTGCTATAAAAGGGTATATTAGATAGGCGTTGCCCTTTCAGATTGTAAGGGCAGGGACCATGCTGGTATGCTGTGGACACTGTTCTGTGAGTGTAAAGGTTAATATCTCTCTCATGATTCAGGCTGTGTTGTAGATTCACATTTCTCCATTCCTCTCTCCTGTTGCCTGTAGTAAGTGTGTATGCACAATGACACCTACAACTATGTATATATATATATATATATATATATATATATATATATATATATATATATATATATATATATATATATATGTAAATATACATACATTTATATATGTACATTAACTGACATTATTACCTACAAGCTACCAACTAGCATGGCTGTTTCTGTTCACACACTACTATTATGGGAATCCACTAGTTTTGACAGTAATTCTAAATGACATGCTTTGTGTACTACACATCCTATATTCCCTTTACATTCATCCCTACTATTACATGTTATATTTATTTTAGCACAATGGTCTTGTATAAGAGTCATGGCTTAGTGGTAGGTCATACAAACTACTGTTTCCAAGGTCCTGAGTTCGGGACTGACAATGGGATTTTATTTTGCTTTTGAACTGACTACAGGACCTGTCAATCAGAGTGACTAAGGCACATTTAAGCAGTTGTAACCGGGTTAGTGCTGATTTGCGCGGAGCTCACGTATGTGCACTGGCGTTCAGCTCCGCGCACGCCCGCTTACAACCGCTTAACAGTGCTTACTCTGGAGCACACCCACACTATTTTCTTTGAAAGAAATGAAAATGGGGAGACAGGAAAGTGGTGAAAAAGGGTCACAGAGAGGGTAAGACAGTAGGGAAACAAGCTTGGGATTTGCAGGAGGGATGTAGGTAAGGCCCATAGCTGCCCATTTCTTCATCAGCAACAGCTGTGCATATGTATGTAATTTGGTGTGACATTTGAAACCTTCCACCACTGAGAGAGGTGTCAGGACAACAATAATACTTGTTGTACAGCCAATTGTAATTGATAGTTTCCATGTCCAGCAGACGTGTGTGGAATGGGCAGCTATGTATGGGGCGTAATTTTTTTGTGGGTACAGAGTGCCCTTTTTTTTTCAGGTGAGAGTGGTATGTCAGGTGAAGGAAGTCGGTATAGCTGGGGAGGTAGGTTGGGTAGGTCAACAGACAAGACAAACAAGACGCATACAGGGGCGGTGTATGACACGTGTGGGGGGTTACACAATTGACGGGGACGGAGGTTTGGATATCCAGAGCCCATGAGCCCACAGATGGCAACAGTGGAACTGATATCCCCACCCATAGGCAGTTGCCACTGTTCCTTCACTGCCCAGGACAGGGCTGTGCTGGGGGCTGTGTAGGCTGGGCAACAGGCATGCCCGTAAGTTGTGCCACCTGTGCCTCAAGCTGGTGTAGGGGCCCAAGAACAGAGTCCTGGATCTTCCTACACACCACAGTCCGGACACTACGGAGGGTGAGTGGTGGTTCTCCTCCGGCCACACTTGCAGAGGGGGGACGAGCCCCATCCCCTGCAGCGCTTCCACCCCGCAGGTGGCACAGGGCCACCGGAGGAGGGTCCAGACTGGGCACTAGTGCCAGGTGCACTCGCCAGCTGAGGTGGGAGAGGTGGGTCCGCTGGAACCCGCCTTCCCTGTCGTCCTATGTTTTGCATTATGTCATGACAGTTTGGGTTAGTGACATATAATACCATTCACAATTAGTTGTAATAGCATGCATTAGTATTCCCATTAACCAAACACCCAGATATTCACACCATTGAACAGCGAGCATAACACATGCATAATTTGAACAGCAATACACAGTCCAACAACATGCAGGGTTGATTGATGGCAACAGGCCATCAGGTTTGGATGTATGAAGAGGGCAGATGCATCAACAGACATGCAAATATATATGACCCAACAGGACAAATGTCCAGGGGTGTTAATTGTGATTGCACATACCATTTTCATGTGGAATGGGTTATATGTGGTTATAGGGTGGGGTGAAGAAAATAATATTAACACCTTCGAATACCAATACATATGCTGTACATTTCTACTAGCTGCACATATATACACACTACTGTTCTAACTACAGTTTCCTATATGATAACTACTTCAACTTGGTGATAGGACTGTTACTGCTACATCAATATACATTTTATTGTTCTTCATACACATTCATATCTAGCTTTGTTCAGCTACATCATCCTGCTGCATTTGCTTTATATAGCTATAGACAAGCGTGGATGTTTGGTATATCAGACAATCATACTATCTGCATATTGCAGACTGAGAGCAACATATCCAGATTTTGGGATACACATTCCAGCTGCAGCAACACTTTGAACAGATTTCACTGTTTGGTTTTGCTTCTCACATGCATTTCATTCTGTACTGACTGCAGTATACTTTATTCAGGGGTTATTACTACTGTATTGCTGGATTCATGACACTTTCTCACACTCTCTCACTTGTTTTCATTTTACTATTCAGGATGGTACTTACTTCTAGGCTTTATTGACATGTTTTACCTGTAGTTATTACAATCCTTTCTGGCAGTCTCACTTCTGTCATGTATCAGTATTTCAACAGGGATATATTTCACACATGTGATTTGATCATCTTCTGCAGCTGTACTTTTCAGCCTGCTGCAGGTTGTGTACTATTTTCTTACAGGTGGGGCATCTTTATTTCAGAATTTATTTTAGACATTTTAATTTTTCTGTTTGGATTACAGACTGCAACACACTTTTGTAATCAAGCAATACTTGCAAACACTTTTACACTGTTACTTGCACATTTTATTACTTAGTGACTACACTGCACTCTTTTGCTAACTGTCATACTTTTATATTTCTTTACAGTTACTGGAAGTGGATTACTGACCTGCCTGGTGGCGCAACCGCACCAGCCTATCGCCATAGGCTCTGCGGTTCGCAGAACGGACACCTGCAGCTGTAATATAAATGAAGTAATATTGGAATACACATCTCCATAATATCAGCTAGTTTAATTTCTTACATACATAATTAAATGTAACGTACTCAGTAGTGGAGCGTTGGGCATTTGCCGGGCCTCCTGGATCCAAAGGTTCAATTGGTCCTGCTTGCATCTCTTCAGGTCCGCATGGTGGTGATGGACCTGCTCACCAGTCCTTGGAATCCCTGTGGCACTGGTGAGATCATGAGCCAACTGGTCCCACGCCTCAGCCCTATATGCTCCCCACAGGACCTGGCCCTGCATGAGTTGGGCCTCATGATTGTGGACTAGGAGCCAGACCATGTACCTGGACTCCTCAACGCCCCACCTCTGTGCTCGAAAGCAACTACCCTCACCTACTCCTGTCATTCTGGCTGCAATTCAGTTCTACAATCGTTTATGCTGTGTATTCCCACCTATGGGGCTTATATAGGCCGTTTTTCCTGCACATATCTGTGATTGGCCATTTTGGAATTGTATCAACTTCACTAAACCTGCATTGTCATGCTCCAGATTGTATTCATTCCTATATATTTGCTATTATTGCATTTATAGGTACTGCTGTCATGGCTTAGTGGTTCAGTACCTTGACTATGGTGTACAGTATCCTGGGTTCGAACCTGGCCACTACTTTTTTATTTTTTATGACTGTCTAGACAAGCTGAGGGGTGTGTCTGTGTAAAGGCAGTTTTGATACGGCTTGCTCAACGTTGCCCGTCGGTTAGCTTGTTTGCGCGGTGCGCAGCTCCGCGCAAATGGAGTACGCTGGTTTAAGCCTCATTTGGCTATCAGCACGCATATTACGCTCAACTCAGCTAGGGGCACATAGTTTCAGTGTGTTAAACCACTGCTCACCTACGGGCACTCATTTTGCACTTGTTAAACCACTGCTCAGCTACGGGCACTCATTTTGCACCAGTTAAACCACTGCTCACCTATGGGCAGATGCACTCACTCTGTTAAACTGTAGCTCAGCTATGGGCACATCTGTCATTTTTTATTGTTTTGTTACCTCACATTTCTTCAATATAAATGGGCTATTTCATTACATTTTACATAAAATGTGATTTTATGTGTATATGTTTGTCAGGGACTTGTTTCGTGCTTATTTTGCTAAAAATAAAAATTGGTGTTGTGGGGGCTCGAACCATGAATGCCTGCTCTTCAGCCAACATCTCTAATGCTACGCTATTGCTTCTTGGCTTACTTTGCATATTTAGTTCTTATATGCTTTCCCACTGACTGCTAACTGTAGCTGCGCTACGGGCACACCCGCGCAAACGAGCGCACTCATGGGCAAACATCTGTATGATTTAGAAACAATTTATAACATGTTCATTTATATATTTTCTGTTCATAGTCTGTGGGGGCATGTGTTGTGTTGTGTTTATTCACATTTCCATGGACTCTGTCGTGGGTGTTTACTTTGGGCACTTTTACTCTTCTGGGGGCGTGTCCGCTTACAGGGCTCGGCCTATGGACACGCCCCTTACTGTCTTACACGGACCGTGTTAGCCTTAGGTGTGATTCAGCATGCTCTCATGAATATGCAGAGCATGCTGACATCACTCCGTTTAACTGCAGCCTCCGTGTAAGAGTTATAACTCTTACACGGAGGCTTTGTGAATCCTGCCCCTTGTGTTCTCTGTTCACTCAGAATAGCATACATTTAGAGTAGGCATTAATGAATTCCACATTCTGCTAGCTTATTCTCAGTACTGCCTGTTGTTTCTCAGTATGTTCATTCATCTTTTTTCTACACATCATTTCAGAAGATCTGTTCAAAGAAACATATAGAGGTGCAAAAGATTCTGTTTTGAAACAATACTGAGTATGGATGCAACACTGACCTTCAATTTGGGCCATTATCAGTGAACCATTTTAAGCTCTTGAGAATCATTTGATTACTTTTCTCAATATAAAAGGACAGTGATTTAAAAAATTATTAAAAAAGGAAATTCCATTTTCAAGAACTGAACGTTCAGGAATATACACATTATTGTTACATATATTTTTTGTCATAACTATGATTCCATTATAAGTTTTAAGTGCATCTATATGAAAGCAAAATTAAAACAGATTCCAGTAAACTGACAGTTTTACACATATGAAGAAATAAAAGTCATAATGTATGTGAATCCTGGCTTAAAATGTCAAATTTCATGAAATCATATGTTTTCTGCTTCTAAGGCTATCTATTTCTGGCAGTTTATGGTATTTTCCCTGGAAAAAAAGGAGTTCCTGATTATGTAGTGGGCATTGTTTTTGCTTTACTGCAAGTCATATGAGGTGATGACCCTGTATTTTAAATGCAGCATGCAGTTTTGCTGAGACGGTAAATATTGTAGCAACACAAATCATAGTTTTAATAGCAAATGTGTGTGTACATGAGAAAGGTTGCTATTGTGTCTAGCTTGCTGACACTGAATATGTTTGATATGGTCTGTGGTTTGGCTTTTTTGCAACCCTGAACCTGATAAAGAGATTATCTGAAACTGACTTAATGTATGTGCTAGTGTGATTTCATCACTTAGAATGTTTGCCTTTTCTTTCGGCTTTGGCAATCATGTATATGTAAGTATGCATTTGGGAGTAACCCCAAGAGGAGCTTACCCCCATACAAAAATGTTGTATTTCTTTTGTTTAGTCTATCATTTAATCTGAAGAAGGTTTGAAAGTATTTTGATAATGTATTTTCAGATCTGCATGTACAGTTTCCATGTGGTATTTTGTGTAATATTTTTGTGTGCTCAGTGGTAGCATTCATTTACCCTGCCACTGATATTTAGACAAAAATCCAATTTAAAGTTAATAACTAACACATCTACATTTGAAGTGATCACATAAAAATACTACCATTACAATGCAGGAGAGTCCTTTGACCATATACACATTGCTGAAAGGTTGGTTTCCCTTTTAGCAGGCCCATATTTTCCATGCAGCCTGTAATCTTCACTGCTGCATAGTCACATTGTTTTTTATTAAATTTGTGATGCACAGCACTCCATCCTGATCAAAATATTTCCAGAAGGCCAAGAAAGTTTAGCTATAATTTCCTTTTAACTCCTAGGTTAATTTACTATACATTGATACTACGATAGGTTAATTTCCTGTAACTTGAAACTTGGCTTACACCCAGCATTTATAGACCCTGAAATTATACCTCCCAGCTATAATATCATCTGTAATAAAAATATAAAGAGTAACAGTGGTGGTATTCCTTTAATATTTCCTAACAACTACCACATATCCCCGTACAACAAGCAAATACCAAAATTCAGTTTAGCAGACCTTCTTAATATTTTTCTGAAATCAAACAATTGTAATTAAATATGTATTACTGTTCTTTACATCTCTCCTGGCAATGATACAGCTATACTGGAAGATATTCTGTGTTGGATATCCATAACAATTCCACAACAAATAATACTAATAGGTGATGTGAATGTCAGTTGGTTGGACATAAACTCTAACTCCCCTACATCTAGCATGAACCTGTATGGTTTTGCACAACTAATTAATAACCCTACACAATATAGCAAGACATCAAATTCCCTATAAGACTGGATCCTGGTATCAGACCCTAGCAAATACACTAACTCAGGGACAATGCCTGACTGTCTCAGTGACCATCTCCTGACCTATACAACCAGACATCTCCCTCATCCAAATAAACAACATGTTTATAAAACAACGCACAACCTTTCCGAGTTTAACTCAGATATGTTCATTACTAACCTATTACCTATTAACTGGAACTTCCTAAAAATCCTCCACTTAGATGATGCTGTAAATGAGTTCAATACAACTTTCCTGAATATCCTAAGCAGAAAGTAGAATGCTAATGCAGGATACAGAAAAAGCATGGAAAGAATGGCAAAATATAAAACACCACAATATCTTGAAAACGTCAGAATGCTTTGCAATTATACTTAAAAGAAAATTAATGAAGACAAAAACTATACTGTAATAACTTTCAGAATAATAATAAACACAACCATAAAAAAACTCTAGACAGCCATTAAAAAAAATCTTACATCCCAGTCATAAAATCAACCCTAACCCCTTTCACAATAACTCATCACTCAAAACCACAATACAGTTCAACTATTATTTTACAGATAGTATAGCATCTCGAACCAAGGATTCCCTACCAACTAATCCTAATCCTGCCCAGCAGACATGTATCACCACATCCCCCTTTACCTTCAAACCAGCCCACATCCTATGTAAAATTACTCTTAAGCAAACTTAAACTGTACTCTACTTCAGCTGATGACCTTCCAAGTGAATACCTTAAACAGCAGCTGATAGCATTGCCTATCCTGTCTCAATCCTTATAAGTAGGTTAATACAGGAATCCCACATTCCCTTTCTCTCTGAATAAAGTCACACATTATCCTTCCACACAAAGGAGGAAATTCAGTCGAAATTACTAACTTTAGACCTATAACAATCTTATCCCTCCTCTCCAAAATACTTGAAAAATGTGTTCAAAAAGAATTGCTAAACTATCTCCTGCAGGAAGAGCTCCTACCCCCCACAAAACATGGCTTCCATCCTACCCATACTACTAACACTGCACTTCTAACGTAGATAGATACTGTCAATAAAGGTAGTGATAACAGCAAACTAGTCTCCTCTATTATTTCTTCTTCTTATATTTATTATTTTTTTATTATTTCTATTATTTCTAGACTTGTACAAAATTGCATAAGAAAAAAAGCTTTCTCACAGACACAATTAAAGCTACAATTGCCACTACTTTATCTCCTACCCATACTCTTTTATGGTGCTGCTATCCGTACTAACATTCAGGCATCACAAAAATCAAATTTTGAGCAACGCTATAACACAGTTGTTAAATTTGCAGCAAATACCACATTCAGAACCACCACTGTATAACACTAAAAAGCCTAAACTGGTTTGAATTAGCCCATCAACTAACATATACACAGCTACCTACCACCTATAATATTATCTAGAATTCATCTGCTTGTCCAGCACTAAATAACATTCTACACAACTATGTTCCTAGTGGGTCTTTATAATCCAATGACAAAAATTCCTGACTGCCCACAAATCTCTCAAATCTGCTGGGCATTGTTTGTATTCGTACCCTGTTGTTAAGGCCTGCAACCCCTTATCTCTATCCATCAGATCAGTACCTTCCCTCCCGTCCTTCAAAACCTTAAAGACTTACTAGCCAAAAGCTGTCTCTGTCCTTGCTCAACACCAGGATAAACTATTTCCTTAAATGTGGACAAATACCTATTCATACCTACTTCTCCTTACTCTCCCTTATTCACTCACTCCCTTACTTCTATCTATTTATTTTCCTTGGCTTTCTCTCTAAATATATCATAAGCCCGTTTTTCTCTTACATCTTAATGCAATTCTTGTTTGTATTATACTAACTTACCTTTAATTTTTCTATAAACTGGCTAAAAATTCTCTAACTATTAAATCATTGTTCATAGGATCATAGGATCATAGGAAGTTACTAAGCTACTGGCCCTGAGGCCCTTACAAGCCTAGCCAAGAATTTAGCCTATGTTCTAACAAGTCAGCACCTTATGCAACTGTCCATCAGGGACATAGGTGGAATCTCAGGGGTGTATTTTCTGTTCCCCATCCAGTTATCCAGGTTGCACTTAAGTATATAACTTATATTTATTCCTAGCCAATGTTTTCATATTTTGTTTAATTTGGTGTGATTATATAAACTGTAGTTGTTTTTTTTATTATTTTAATGACTATAAAGCTATTATTCTTAAAATGTTTTGTAATAGCTTGGAGCTTTTCTCCCGGGCCTCTGTTGAAAATGGGCTCCTAATCAGTTGGACTTTCCCAGTAATAAAATGTCAATAAATAAATAAATAAATAAAAATTAGCCTTACCAGAGAAAAACAAAGGCCAGGAAATTGTCATAGTACTGTAAGTTACACTGGTGAACAGTTTATATCCACTCTGACTTCAAACACTTGGCAATGCAATACTTATTTTATTTGAAGAGCCACTCCTTTGCTTTGTAAATGTGAATCTTTTGTTAACATGATACATGGCTTGAAATTATAGATTATAATTCCAGTGCCAGTTTAGCACTTTCATCCTTTTTCCACCGTCAAGTTCCTCTAAGGTAGACAACATGTACTATAGAATAATGTTTTGATCCCCTCAGGTTTTCTTAGCATACCAGTCACAAGTATTTCATGTGTGTGTGTGTGTGTGTGTGTGTGTGTGTGTGTGTGTGTGTGTGTGTGTGTGTGTGTGTGTGTGTGTGTGTGAGTGTGTTTCACTTGGTTTCCATTTGAGTGCCACAACATGGACAAAGTGGTGAGCAAACCACCAATCATTCTCCTCAGTCCTTTCATGTGTTACACTGTGGGTCACTGTTGTCTGTGGGCACTGAGCCATTTTATTAGCAACATCATTCAGTCCAGAGTGCTGCTGTTGACTTTTCCACTTGAAAGAATTAAGTTTTATTAGAGAGCCAGCTCTTATTCTTTTACATGTTTAAGACAACATGACCATGGGACTGCTTCTTAGAGTAGATATTGGGCTGATTCCACCAGTGGTTACACAGTTTTAGTGCTGTTTTCTTAAATTTTAACTATTTATAATAATTTCAGGGACACTTGCTGTATCAACAAGCCACTTGTTGTAAGGTATTGCCAGGCTTTTACACATAAGCATTTGCTATGAGGTACTGGTGCAACTAGGAAAACATAACAGCTGTTTTATAATTATGATAGACTTACTTTTTACAAGGTTCTGCCATGTATATTAAGTATGTTTAATGTGTCTACATACCTCTTAATATAGTTGCTACTGGGAAAAAGTTGTTTCAGAAAGTTCTTTCTTACAAAGCCAATGTTTAGTGCTTAAATTTGGGAGTGAAGAAATCGTTACTTTTCATAACAATGTGTGAAACAGACCTGGCACTTGGTTATGTCTTTGTTTAGGGTCAGTAAACAAAATCTGAACAATTGAAGTGTTCTTGTCTCAAAAATTAGGAAAGTTTTAATAAAGTGCTATACTATTTTTAGTAATTACAGTGAGAATACAAACAGGTTATTTGTTTATTTTATTAGTTGCATTTATTTATGTGTTTATTTATTTGCTTTTGTTTTCAGGGGTAAGTTAGACTGAGTACAGGACCCATTTTTAGTGGAGGCCCAGAGAGAAAGGTCCAATGTACAAACAACAAAAATACTGTCCCCGGGATTCACTAATCTTCCGTGCAGGAATAACTTATTCCTGCACGTAAACAACCGTTTAAGGATAGCACAACAGTGTGCCATGCATAGTAATGAAGGTGTGCTGCCTCTACTCCTAAATAGATATGGAGCATGGATGAGTGCAGGGGTGTGTCTGAGAGCAGAGCTCTCACAATACACATGCCCCTGCACTCAGGAAGTGCCGCTCTGCAATTAAAATGAGCGAGAGCACTCATAGGAGGCTGCATACCTCCCAACTGTACAAATCATCACAGAATGTCCAGATTTCTAACCCATACAGCACCCAGTTTGTCCTGGCAAATCACTGGGATGATCTCAGGATTGAAGTCAGTAAATAATGGCATACATGTCAATGTCAGACTTAAAATCCATCAGAAAACATGTATTAAAACAAATCCTGTTACTCTAGCAACTGTCCCAAGTTTATAAGAGCAATAATGCAAATATGTCCATAGTTGTACCACAATTTGTCAAGCTTTGTCCAGATAATTTGCCTGAAGAGGTTGAGAGGTATGGGGGGCTGCTAGGATGTCTGCCAAATGTGCAGATGCATGCAGGAATCCACAGCAATAAGTGAAACCTGTCCCTTCCTAGAGAAAATAGCAGTAGAGAATTTTTTTTATCAAACAGATTAAATTTAACCATAGGTGTGTGGGTTTGCCCATTACTTAGCTACGCATATTGTAGCTTAAATAGCACAAGAAGATAAATAGCAAGATGCATGCAATTGAAGCAGTAGTGTAGTGGTCAGAGCATTTGCTTTATAAGCAGTCATTTCAAGTTTGATTCTCATTGTTGTAAATTCCATTTTCCATGTGAAATCATTTTATGGATTTTTTTTTTGCTGTATAACCTACTAAATAATATATATTTGTAAATTGGAGTACTGCATTAAGTGCAGATGTGAGGTGCCATTGTAATAATGTGGTAAAATGCACAGATAAACGCAAGTGCCCCATACAGTATACGTACACATGAATCAGGGATACTAAATGAAGGTATAATGTGTAATGAATGATAAATCCATAGATTGTCCAAATCTACCACTTTCCCAAGATCCATGTTTCATTTCTGTCTAAATTAGTGTGGAGGTAAGTGGGAGTAAGCCGTTTTAAGCAGTATTAAGCGGTTTAAGCCCATTTGTGAGGGGGTAAGCAATGCGCACACAGGTTAAGCAATTTTAAAGCTAACTCTCTGTAAGCATATTTAACCGGATGTTAACATTGCTTGCCATCGTGCAAATCCACACAAACCCACTTACAACTGCTTAAAAGTGCCTTAATCACTCTGTATCCAACAGCCGTTGTTCTTCCCAGCAGCAAAATAGACAGCGCTTGCAGATCTTGAACTCTGTATACTATAGTCACCACAGCTAACCAGTAAGCCATCACAGCAGTACAAAAAATTGAGGTATCCCCAGACAAATCTTCACTATAGCAAAATCACAGTTTACATGTGAAAGGAATCTATATACAGTTTTATGTTGTATAACCTATACATAACATAAATAGGTGAAGTGGAGTACTGCATTAAGTCCAGATGTGAGGTGTCATTGTAATAAAGTGGTGAAATCCCCCAATAAATACAAGGACCCCATACAGTGTACATACACATGAATCACAGATACTAAACAAATATATAACATGTAATGAATGATAAATCAATGCCAAACAGCAAATAGTGTGCAAATTTAAAAATAAGCAACGTTAAGCATTGCACACCCCTGCTTACTAGGTGTAAGCAATGTGTAGGCCAGCTAAATCAATTTGCTCATTGGTATACCCCTTTAAGCAATGCCAACCTTAGTTAAGCAGGTTTGCACATAGCTTAGCATTTTCAAAACCATCCAATCATGGCAAAGTGTAGGAAATCAGCCCTATTTAAACCCCACAGGTGGGAATACATCTCATATCTGGTTGCAACTTCCTCCTGTAGGCACTATGGCCAGCGTGGGAGAAGGATTGCGCATCCGTGCACAGCACTGGGGCATACAGGAATCCAGAGTCATGGCAGGACTCCTTATTAAAGACCATGAACAGAGACTGCTGCAGGGCCAGTACCACGGTTCCCAATATAAAGCAGAAGCCTGGGACTGTCTCGCCTGTGACCTCACCAGTGCCACTGGCATCCCTCGAACTGGTGAGCAGGTCAGGCATCACTATGCTGACCTGAAATGGAGGAAGAGGGAGCTCTTGGATCAGTGGATCCAAGAAGCTAGGCAGTTGGGTGATGTCCCAGCCATGTCTAAGTACTCATCCTACTACCTGTTTAATAATTGCCAGCTCATGTATATTATGGATAGGTATGGCTAAATATTCCTCTTATGTCGTTGACAGCGGCAGACGAGCGGGCTGTGAATCAGTTAGTAATAACCTTGCATGTACTGTCATAAGAAATAAATCTAAAAGTAGCAGAGAGTTAATTGTCAGTATAAAACCTGTATTGTGTATGGCATGTACTGAATAAACCAGACAATATGGCAGGAAGAGTCTCATATAGGTTGTATGTAAATAAAAGGGTAACAGCCTGGCAATAAAGGTCTAACTCCTGGACTGCTTGTGTTTACTCTGGTATCATATGGCAATGTAGTGTTGCAATCTCTTAATAGTACTGTTGTATTAAGCACTGTTACCCACACTGTGCTACATAAATAAAATGTGTAGGAATGTCTGTATATGACTGTTGTAATCACAAGGTCATATTGTACAACTGAGAGAGACTTCGAAAAATGTGAAAAGATAGACAACATAATCCAAATAGCACACTCAACTGAGACATGAAGTGTTGTATTTTTAGCACACAGCCATGGTTCGAATTCTGGGGGTGGTAGTAAGTTGTATGCTGAATCATACCCCACAACTGTACAGATATTGTCAGAAAGTCCAGATAATTGGCGTAATTCCCCTGCCTATCACCCTATCCCTCTGGCAAATCAGTGGGATGATCCCAGATGTTTAGGCAGCAAATAATGACATACAACTGATTGTCAGACATCATAACTGTCAGAAATATATTTATAAGAACAAATCTGTCACTCTAGCAACTCACCAAATTGTTATGAGAGTAATAAGCAAAGTACATCCCATCTCCACCCCCATGTTGTGAAGCTATGACCAGAGTGTGTGCAGTAACAGAGTGAGACATATGTGCATAATAATATTGTGGAATCTGGTAATATGTGTGGCAACATTCAGGTAGTAACAAACATTCCCCCCACAGGTTTGTCAGATACAAAAACTGTGCCTAGAAATAAAAGATTGAAATCCTGGAATGGTACTGCTTAGTCTGGTATTGTATGGCAGTGTTAGTGTTGCAGTTTCTCTGAATAATAAGGTATTGCTCATCACTGTCATCCACACAGTGCTACATAATAAAACTGTCTAGGAAACCCTGTATAAGAGTATTGTAATTACAAGGTCAGATTGTAAAACTATGGGAGACTTATAAACTGAAATCAGAGAAGAGCTACACAGCAATATCTATATAGCACACTCAACTGTAATGTGCACTGTTTTATTTTTAGCAGCCATGGTTCGAATCCTGGGAGTGGTAGTAAGCTGTATGCAGAATCATACCCCTCAACTGTACAGATTTGTCCAGAATGTCCAGATAATTGGCCCATATCTGCTGCCTGTTACCCTGTCCCTCTGGCATATCAGTGTGATGATCTCTGACATTTGGGCACCATTTAATGTCATACCTGTAAATATTCGGAAAATGTATACGAAAGCAAACCTGTCATTGTAGCAACTTACCAATGATTTATGAGGGCAATAGTCAAAATATGTCCCAGTGTCACCTGCATGTTGTCAAGACATGCCCAGAGAGTGTGCAATAAGAGAGGGAGAGGTATGTGCATAAAATCAACCTGGAATTGGGAATATGTATAGAAACAGTCAGGTAGTGTTAACAAACAATACTTCCACAGGTATACCAGGTAAGAGGTGTATACTGCAGGTAAAACACAGTTCATGTACATAGTTGTCTACAACCATACCACTGTCCAAACTAAGGCCATAGGGTAGTGTAATAATATCTGTAAGGTACAGATTACAACACTGACTAAGCAAGTAATGAGAATTACAGAGATATACAAGTTGTTAATTTATATCTTTCTCTCCTCTCCACCATATTTGCACAATAATCTAAATACACAACTCAATGGGTATGTGTGCAATTAAATCTACTGTTGGGACATATGTCCTATTGTTTGATAAATATTGAAATGTGTTTCTATGCATATGCCACGTTGAAATACTCCCTCATTGGTGGCATGCTGCCATTAATGTACCTGCATGCTGCTGTAATGACCACTGTGGATCTATATATGCATGTGTTCTGTTTGCTATGCAACTGTTCCATATCTGGTGTTTTGGGTTAATGGGAATATCTATGCATGCTGATATACCTAATCCTGGAATGTGTTAACTATTACTAACCCACATATGTTATAAAATTGAAACACCATAGCACGTTTGGGAAGGCCAGTCCCAGCGGACCCAACTCTCCCATCTCATCTGGCCATGGCACCGAACACCAGCATGTTTGAGGCCCACCCCTGGACCTCCTCGTCCACTGGTTCTGCACCATGTTTGGGTGGCCCAACCTCAGGGGATGGGGCTAGCCCC
Source organism: Protopterus annectens (assembly GCF_019279795.1). Lineage (NCBI taxonomy): Eukaryota > Metazoa > Chordata > Ceratodontiformes > Protopteridae > Protopterus > Protopterus annectens. Next base: position 104,739,316 of record NC_056738.1, on the reverse strand, counting down.
CGCACTGGGAGCAGGCGCGGACAGGATACTGTCACCCATCGTCAGGTCCAGAGTCTGGTGCATAACGAGCTCTGCAGGGAGTTCGGAGATCTGCTACACCAGCTTAAGGGCTGCGTGGTGCATCTAGAGGGTCAGCCTGTCCCTCCTACCCAGCCCTAGCACAGCCACCTTTGGGGCCATGAAGGTGCAGTGGTGACTGCCCATGGGTGGGGACCTCAGTCTGACTGTTTCCATTAGGGGGCTCATGGGCTTCCGACTTCCAAACACCCCTCCCCATCCAAGGTGTTTACCCCCCACATGTAATATACCACCCCTATATGCTGTCTTGTCTGTCATCCTACCCAAATATACCTACTACCCCTCCCCAACATCCCACTCTCACCTTAAAAAAAAAAAAGGGCAATCTGTTCCCCTGGACCTCCTCGTCCACTGGTTCTGCACCACGTTTGGGTGGCCCAACCTCAGGGGATGGGGCTATCCCCTGCACTGGGAGCAGGCGCGGACAGGATACTGTCACCCATCGTCAGGTCCAGAGTCTGGTGCATAACGAGCTCTGCATGGAGTTCGGAGATCTGCTACACCAGCTTAAGGGCCGCGTGGTGCATCTAGAGGGTCAGCCTGTCCCTACTACCCAGCCCTAGCGCAGCCACCTTTGGGGCCGTGAAGGTGCAGTGGTGACTGCCCATGGGTGGGGACCTCAGTCTGACTGTTTCCATTAGGGGGCTCATGGGCTTCCGACTTCCAAACACCCCTCCCCATCCAAGGTGTTTACCCCCCACATGTAATATACCACCCCTATATGCTGTCTTGTCTGTCATCCTACCCAAATATACCTACTACCCCTCCCCAACATCCCACTCTCACCTTAAAAAAAAAAAGGGGCAATCTGTTCCCAAAAAAAAAAAAATCTCGTCCCATACATAGCTGTCCATTTTGCACACATGCCCAATAGACACATGTAATCTGGTCTAATTGGCTTCACAACATATTATTATTGTCCTCACCTTTCTCTCAGTGGTATGAGTGTCCAAAGCTACCTCTAAATCAGTGTATATGCACAGCTGTTGTTGTAGACGAAATGGGCAGCTATGGACCTGCCCTACACCCATCCTGCACATTCCTAGCTATTTTCCCTACTGTCTTTCCCTCTTTGTGCCCCTTTTTTACCAGTTTCCTATCAACCCTTTTTCTTTTCTTTCAAAGAAATTAGAGTGGGTGTAAGCTGGAGTAAGCAGTTTTAAGCAGCAGTATGCGGGTTTAAGCCTGTTTGCATGGGGGTAAGTGATGCCTACACAGGATAAGCAATTTAGAGGCTTACTGACTGTAAACATATTTAGCAAGAAGCTAGCATTGCTTACCATTGTACAAACCCATGCAAACTCACTTACAACTGCTTAAAAATGTCTTAATCACTCTGTATCCAACAGCTCTTGTTTTGGCCAGCAACAAAATAATCAGCCTTTGCAAGTATCAAGACCAGGACTCTGCACACAATAGCCAAAGTGATTTACCACTAAGCCATGTCAGACATACACAGCCCTCATGTTTTAACAAATATATCATCCAACACAGTCATTCAACAGTGCAAGAAATGTATTTATACATGTAGATGTATGTGCCTATATATATATATATATATATATATATATATATATATATATATATATATATATATATATATATATATATATATATATATATATATATAGGCTCTTAGGTAGGTACTAGGCTATCGGCCCAAGGGACTAAGTAAGTGTTCCCTGGCTTACGCCACCCAAGAAAGTTAATTTCCTGTGCCCCTGTCAATCAGAGCCACAGAAGTGATCCCCGGGATGTATTTCCTATTTCCCATCCACTCATCAAGATTTTTCTTGAAGAGTGCTAATGAGGAACTTTGCTTAACAAAGATGGTTAGCTTGTTCCAGAGTATAGGAAGTCTCTGGGACAGGAATATATCCCTCCAGCATGTCCGGTTTATTGCAGTTTTTCCCGGAGTTAGTTTCACTTGGATAACCTCGGATGCATTATGCTGAGCAACTAGCCTGGAGGTGTGGATATCCTTAATGAATATGGACACACCTCCGCCTTTGGTGTTCTGGTCAGGTTAGATGGCCAAAAAGTGTAATATGAGTTATAGTCTGGTAATGCAGAGGTGCTCTCAAGAGCTTTGAACCAGATCTCAGTCACTGCACAGATATCGATGTTCTTCATTTTAAGGAGTGACTTAAGTGAGTGCATTTTGAGATTTAGACTTCTAGCATTGAGTAACATTACTGTCAGTTTTAGCTTGCCTGTTCCAGTTATGGTGGTGAATTTGTCATTTGAAAAAACAAAAAAAAAATGAAAAGACCAATGGTTAGACCACAGCTGAAGATAAGAATGGAATAATCCACGTCAGGAAATAAATCACTTGCAGCTTCACAGTAGTGCCCTTTATAAAACCAAAAGTTGTAACTGAGATGTAGTAGTCAAGGTAGGAAACGGTTCACTTGCAGATTCACACCACTTTATTAAACAAGAGTAAGCACTTTTGCGATCTAAGTCAGCTGATCGCTTCTTCAGACTCCTTTGTCATTTGAACCTTGTCTAAAAAAGGCACTATAGGGGTGGCAAGAGCCTTAGTCAGTAGCCGGAATCCCAGGGGCGGTAGGTGCAGGCCATCTCTGGCAAAGTATCATGGTCTGTCAACCATGTCGTCCCAGGCAGACAGATACTGGATCCCCTTAGAATAACACCAGAAGCTTAGCCAATTGTTGAAGTCAATCATTTTGTCCTCATATACGTACATACACATATATATATATATATATATATATATATATATATATATATATATATATACACATCTATAGATATATATGTCTGCATATATCTGTCTCTCTATATATAGCAATATATATATGTAAATATATATATATATATATATATATATATATATATATATATATATATATATTTATATATAGGTTCATACTAGGCTATCTGCCCTAGGGCATTTATAAGCCTAGCCAGAGTATGTTTGGCTTTCGCCACCCATTTTAAATTAATTTTGCTATGCCCTTTTTCGAGGTTAGCATACTGTGCCTCTGTCTAACAGTGACACAGAAGTGATACCTGGGGTAAACCTATGATCTCTCATCCACTCATCAAGATTCCTCTTGAAGAGAGTCAACGGGGGACTCTGCCTAACCTGGACTGGGATTTTATTCCAGAGTGAAGGTAGCCTTTGGGTTATGAATCTGTCCCTCCAGCATGTCCTATTTATTTCAGAGCTGAGGTTCAAGTCTCTCGAGCACGTAGCTCGATGGGATTTGGATTTTTTGACGTGCAGCATGTCCCATAATTCCGGGTTGGACATGGCTTTATACGTCAAGCACAGATCGCCTCTGAGCAGGCGGTACGCCACTGAGTAGAGCTGGAGTTTCTTTAACCGGGCAGCATATGGCATCTGTTTGAGCCCTTTGATCCTCTTGGTGAGGTACTTTTGGGGTCTTTCCAGTTGCTGCAGGTGTTTGATAAGGTACATCCCAAAAGGGACATTGTACTCGATTATGGGCCTGATGAGGGATGAGTAAAGAGGCGCAATGACCTCCCCTGATCTAAATGTGAATCCCTTCATGATTAGGTGGGCTATATAAAATGTTTTTCTAACCACTTTGGCCAAGTGGTTGTCAAATGAGAGATTGCTATCAACTTGGGTCCCCAGGTCCCTAATTACTTCTTCTGTACTTAATGGATTACCACCTATGTGGTAATTTGTGGGCACTTTGTTTTTGCCAAAGGGGATGACTATATTTTGGCATTTAGCTTGAGGCCATGGCTCTGGCACCAGTTGTCTGTTTCTATGAGGCCCTTTTGGAGGATGCTTGTGACGTCTGGAGAGTCGATTATGGTGCCCAGTTTGCAGTCATCTGCGAACTTGGTCAGACACAGTCCTTCCGTGTTGGCCTGTACCTCCGAGAAATATATACCAAACAAGAGAGGTCCCAGGACTGAGCCTTGTGGGACGCCACTTGCAACTGGTTTGGAGTCTGACATGGCTCCAGCAATTCTAACCATCTGGGTTCTGTCCTTGAGCCAGTTTGCAACCCATCTAGTGACATAGGGGTTTATATTTAAGCTGGTGAGCTTATCTATAATGCCTGAATGGGGTATTGTATCGAAGGCTTTTGCGAGGTCCAGGTAGGCTGTGTGGGCCACCTTCCCTTCGTCAATGGCCTTGGTGACGGTTTCAAAGAAGTCGACCAGGTTTAAGAGGCAGCATCTGCCCTTAACAAAGCCGAACTGGGTAGGATCCAGTGTCTGTACGTCCCCAATATCTTTATTTATGAGGTCCATGATGATCCTTTCCATAGCTTTGCAGACCAAGCTAGTCAGGCTTATGGGGCGATAGTTTCCAGGGTCTGTTGAGGCACCACCTTTGTGGAGAGGGACCACTGTTGCTGTACGCCACTCTTTGGGTACATATCCTGTAGTAAGGCTGAGATTGAACAGTAGTTTTATGTTTGGGTTTAGCTCTTCTTGGAGTTCATGTAGGACACATCCTGGGAAACCGTCTGGTCCCATTGATGCCGTGTTTTTTGCTTTGGAGAGGGCGGCTCTTACCTGAGCATCTGAGATGTCAGGGGGGCAGCACTCTGCTGGGATAGATATTTCCCTTTTGGTGGGGAGGGGGGGAGAAGTTTGTACTGAACCTGTCAGCTAGGATGTTGGCAATGTCTGTGGGTTTGGTGTATTTTTTGTTATTTTGGACTAATTCTGAGCATATCTGGGAATTCCCACCCAAGTTCCTAACATAACTAAAGAAAGCCTTGTGATTATCCTTAGTGTCCTGTGCAATTTTTCTCTCGAAGCTGGCCTTAGATGATTTTATGAGTGCTCGTAGTTTTTTGCTAATACTGATTAGAGATGCCTTCCCTTTTTGGGATTTTCCTCTATCATGTAGTAGCTTCCTCCTTCTATTGTATAGTTTGTTTATGGCTGGGGTCCACCAGACAGGATGTCTGCCTTTGGAGGATTGGGTCTTGGCTTTATTTGGGATTGCATGATCCATGCATTCCTGAAGGTGTTCATAGAATGCATTTATAAAGGATTCTGCAGTCTGGGCCATATTTTCCACAGGCCCAGGGGCTTTGAAGGATTCCACCTCAGTTTTGAGGAGTGTGAAATTTGCTTTAGAGAAGTTTTTCACTGTGTTTTTCTGGGCAGGGGGTGGGGTCGAGATATGAATATCCAGTTGGATTAGTTTATGGTCTGATCTTACCAGTGAGGGATACACTTCTGGTCTGGAGCATAGAGTCCCCATGTTGGTGATGATCAGGTCCAGTATGTTTTCCCCTCTTGTGGGAGTGGTAACAAGTTGTTCCATAGCATTTGAGTTTATGAATTCTGGGAACCTTTGGGCTAGGGTGTTGGAGCTAGAGTAATGCTCCCAGTCTATGTTTGGGTAGTTGAAGTCGCCCAATATGATGGTGTCTAGAGAGACCTTCATATTTTCCAGTGTTCTCAGGAAGGCCGAGTGGGGTTCCTGGGTTTGGGAGGGTGGTCTGTAGCAGGCTATAAACTGGAAGGCAGTTTTACCCATTGTTAGTTGCACATGGATAGTCTCTGATGCTTCGTGCTGTGCCACCAACCTGGAGGTGTGGGTATCTTTGATGAATATTGATACTCCCCCTCCTTTTGTAGTTCGGTCCAAGTTTTGGGGCCGAAAAGCAAGGTATGAGGTATAACCTGGTAGTGCTGGGGTTCTCTCGTGAGCCCTGAACCAGGTTTCCGTTACTGCACAGATATTGATGTTCTCCATGCTAAGGAGAGTTTCGAGTGCATGCATCTTGAGGTTTAGACTTCTGGCATTGAGTAGCATTACTCTTAGTTTCTTATCCCTTGTGATACCTATGGAGGTGGGTTTGTCTTTTGAGCCTTCCCTAAAAAAGGCACTATGGGGGTAGCAAGAGCCTTTGCCAATATCCAAAAGCCCAGGGGTGACAGGTGCAAGCTGTCCTTAGCAAAGCATCGTGGCTTGTCGAGCATACCATCCCAGGCTGACAGGCATTGGATCCCCTTTGAATGACACCAATACTTAAGCCAATTGTTGAATTTGATCATCTTGTCTTCATATTGTGGCATCATTCTTGGTGAGGGTAAGATGCTACTCAAGGTCAGGGTCATACCGGCCTGGGCTACATGCTCAGAGAGCTCCTCTATGTCTCTTTTCATGTAGTCCAGTGAGGTACGTCTCAGGTCATTCACACCAGCATGGACAATGACTGAGTCATATTTGTACTTGCCTTGGAGTGACCTGAGTGCTTGTGTTATGTGGTGGATCCTAGCGCCCGACAGGCTGCTCACCGTGACCTTCTCCTTGTTCAGCCTGGTGAGCAAGATGTCAGTGTGCCTGACAATATAGTCACCTATTACAAGTGTATCAGGTGTGTTGTTTAGCCTTAAGGGCTGTGACTGTTCAGCACACTGGCTTTGTGAGATATGTGTTGCACGTGTTTTGTTTTGGGGTAGCGGTTGCTTGGGTGTCTGCTTTGGAGGTCTCTGCTGCTTAGGCAGATCTTTACTTAGAGCCTCTGAGTATGTTTTTGTGTGATTATGTTTGGTTTGCTGTTGTGGTAGGTCTATGTGAGACTGGAATTGTAGTGAGTGTGGTTTCCTTCTCCTCCTGACTGGTTATGCCAGTACTGAGTTGAGAGAGCTTAGCCTCCAGTCTGGCTATATGGTTGCATCTCTCACATGTGTTGGAATTTGTTGGGAGGAGGAGAGGGCTGTCTGTGTACATGAGGCAGTTTTAACATTGCCTCAAGATTTCCAGATTCACCAGCTGGACCAGAGAGGAGATTGACAACTGACCTTTGGACATGCTAGAATAGTATTGGGAATTCCTTTATAATTGAAAACAAGGGCCAATGGGGAACAAGGTACTCAAGGGGAGTTTGTGAGGGTGTAGTGCTTTTAATTTTTTAGTGTTGACTTATATAATTGCTTAGTGAGCAAGTGCCAGGTAACTTAAGTGCAATGTGTTACAGGTAACTTAAATGCAAAAATGACAAACAGTAACTTTCTTTCAAGTGAAGCAAGGAAATAAGTACAGTAAGCAATGCAGATATCACTAGGGATCCACAGAAGCGCTGAAAAGCCGCATTTTAGGTGGAATTAGCGTTACAGGGAAATAACAAGCAAACAAACAACAAGCATACAAACAAAACTAGATTCAGCAGGCCTGTATCTAGTCTATGCTACAGCAAACAAGGTGTACCAATTTCAGTAAGAAACAGTTCAAATATGCAGGCACTATAAACCTTTAACCGAAAATTCCCAGCTCAGAAGGGCAGAGTCCAGCCTCTCCTCCCACAAGAGTGCAGACCACAAACAGATATATATCTATAGATATAAAAGAGAACACCACAAATACATATATGACCAAAGGCACCATTAATGGGGGTGAGGGGGCCCAAGCTAAGTACCTCTTATAATTATTGATATCACCCCCTCCCCCACAGCCAAACAAATCTTCTTTGCAACACAGTACCAACACTTGCAAGTCCCATACCCAGGACCCTACACAACGTAGCCACAAGACGTTAACCAAAGGCACCATTAATGGGGGTGAGGGGGCCCAAGCTAAGTACCTCATAATTATTGATATCACCCCCTCCCCCACAGCCAAACAAATCTTCTTTGCAACACAGTACCAACACTTGCAAGTCCCATACCCAGGACCCTACACAACGTAGCCACAAGACATTAACAGTATTCCATCCCACCTGTATGATGTCAGAATGATATCAATAACATATCATGCAGAACAGTCTGGCTACCATAGGGAATGTACAATGTGGAAGCAATAAACATTCCAATGATACATATACACACACACATATATATGCAGATATGTATATATATATATTTATATATATACATATACACACACATATGCATATATTACAGATATGTATAGGAAGATACATATTTAGAGGGTGCACAGCATATTGAACAGCCAGTATTCCTACAGTTGCCACCTTTTAAAATTGACAGTGTATGATTATCTCATACAAAAGACAATTATTGCATGAAACATATACCCACAGAGAAGTCAAAGGATATGACACCACACACAGGTTTGCATACATAAGAAATGTTTATTTGTATACTATTACAGTTGTATATGCTATGTCATATAGCTATTAGGTGTTTGAAATACATACTAACCAAGTAATTCAACTCTCAAGCAGATCATTTTATATAGTAATCCGAAAGTATAACATATGTTGCTGTCCAGGCCAAGACCTTCAAGTAGTACAACAGTAAAGAAAGACTGGGCCAGAGGATAACAATCAATCAACAGTAAGTAATGCAGATGTAGTTCAGCAGCTTCAATTACACTCTGTACTCAGCCCCTACGGGGAAAAGAATTAAGTTGTCACAATGAGGATGTATCTGTTGCATAACAAAGCTTAACTGAAAACATCAATATCACACTGACAAACAGAATAGTCTGTATGACAGTAAGCACTAGGCCAGCAATGTTCCCAAGGTGAAATGTATGAAAATGTACAGCCATATACCTTAAGGTGTCTTACTACTGATATGCCTCACATATTGCAACAGCCTAGGTTATATATGGCGCATACCCCTCCCCCATAGACTGACTTACAGGGGCATATAACAGTGTTACATACACTGACCTCTGGACTGCAGAAGGGCACACATGTTTTGTCCAGCTGTAGCCCACATATATATGGACCTTACCCACAATATGTGTGGGGATCACACCATCACTGGAATGATGGCAGGAGTGGCGGCATGACATAATCAGAGGCCACTACATAACCTCTTACTGCATGTCACATGGACAAAGCCTGTTATATAGGTGGAGGACAGAGGCCGGAACACAGGGCCATATTTGCAATAGTGTTGTTATATACTGAGATGCTGGTGTTACAGGATAGTTTGCAACATACCCTTAGTCAGGAATATGAAGTCAAAAACACAAATGGATGTAGCTATGTACTGATAGGACTCAACAGACAGAATGCCAGTGATATATCTGACACAAGACCTGTGTGGTGGACAGACAAAATATAACAGGCAATCCTCTGGCCATTATGTGGATAGGCCCACAGTTGAGAGCTATGCAGACAGACTGTATTCCATGCTAAACTAGTATGTACACACAAACCCTGTAACACTAGTGGTATACAATGCATATAACAACACTACTCACACTGTCTGTAGGTCTGGAACCTTATACAAAGAAGTAGCTGGCCTGAGTCTGCAAGTCCTCTTGTAAGAGGTATTGCTACCTGCTGTCTGTAACACTGCTGCCCACACACAGGAAGGATGTCTTCCATACAAGAAAGGTAAAGGGACCATGCCCACATAATGTAGGAATTTATAGTAGTGGGTTGCCATGACAGTGGTAATTGGAAGTACTACACAGCAGGCTGCATGCAGGTAGCAAGTGATGGGTACTGATTGGTGCAGAGGCCATCTTCTGATCATGTGCATCACCTACAAAGTACATGCTGCAATCTATTCAAAGCAGCTCAATCCATTTAGTGGAGAGAGACTGAGAGAGAGAGAAGGAGAGAAAGAAATAAAAACAAACAAGCAAACAAACACACATCCATCCATCATCCACACAGCAAACTGTATCCAGAAGAGATAACATTCCCACAACAGGTATGTGAAGCATATATGCATGTAACTGAATGTAGTACTTGGTCCATAATAATGGGATAGATGATGTGGAATGATTTATATGTGCCATCAGGTGTTGTAATGATGTCCAGATGAACAACTGCTATGGACAATAGTGTCTGTCCCTGTGGGCAGTGGGCCATACCTGTCAACTGTGCAGATCAATACTGACTGACAAGATGTAAGCCATCATAGTGTGTGTTGTGTACTGGAAGACATGTATATTAATGTGGCCAATAGCTGGTGGTGGAAGTAATGCTGTTATGTTGGACACCTGGGTTCCAGAGCCAGTCAGCAATTGCCTGGTCTCTGCATACGTGTGGCCTATGGGTTAGGGTAATCAGATGGGACAGTTGTACCATAGGAAACATCAGCCAGGCCTCTCTACAGGTAGCATATGCAAAACAGAAAAGGTCCCCAAAAGGCATGTGTTGCAATGTGTACTGGTGTACCAAGACCATGCTGGAAACCTACAGACAGTATCAATTAAGATACATGTGCTGCACAACCAACACCTCACCCCACCTCAGGTCCACCATCCCCATCTGTACCTTGCCAGTGCCAGTGTACACCTGTATGTTTGCCATTCATTAGTTGGGACTCGGCTGGTACACATGGTATTCAGTGTTTGGGACACTGCAAAATGACACATGTGTAGGCCATAGTTGTCAAGCATCTGCAAAATGGCTGAGGGTGGGGGTGGGGTGTCATCCTGACACAACAGCGCACTGAAGCAGAGATCCAGAGGATGCTACAAATTGCTGTATCTGCACACAGTCAAGTTCAGGAACCGTGGCAGACATAACCCTGACTCCACAGCAATAGTGACAGCAGGAAGTGACCTCCAAGGGATGTTTACATGAGTTGACCTTGCAATCATGCAGAGTTGGGGGACATTTGTAGGACAGACTGACCAAATACTGGCAAATGCAGTTGGTGCATGCTACTATACCCCTGCCAGGAATAGTGACTGCTGTAGTACACATAACAGTAGGTGCAACAAACCATCATGATAAGGGCGTGCACACATATGCACCCAGAAAGTGTATGCATCTCAGTCAGCATCTGCACAACTAACACATATGTTTGACACTGCATTTGGTTGTACAGGTCATATGTCACATATCAGTTTCATCTAATGTTAACATATGCAACAATGTAGTCCCATGGCATATCAAGGAAGAGGGCGGCATATCAATAATGGTGTATTGAAGCTTGTCAATGTAATTGTATCGTATTGGCCATACATGCACCGCTGATGATGAGATCTGTAAATCAGACATCAGGCATTCACAAATGACATCTGTCCACATATCATCCCAGGTATGTGTCGGACAAACACATAGGGGCTGTGAGCAGCAGAGCAAACATAACTGACACGATAATACATATTCAGCAATGGTATGTACACCTGTGAGGTATGGTGCACAGTACATGCCAGGGTGCCAAACAGATGCACATCAATACTGTGTACATGGATGTAGTGTGTTCCAGGGGAAGGGGCATCACCTACTTAAACAACCCATGCATCACAGAGATGTATAATGTTGCTAGCAGAGATTGACTATAGCTGTCCTGCATGCTGTTGAGTGTCATATGTCATGCATGTTAACAGATGGGTAATGGGAGGTTTGTGTGTAATATCTTTGTGCAACCTCACCTGTAAGTGTGTGTGTGTGTGGGGGTGGGGGGTTATTTTGTCTGTAAGTGCAATCTGGTGGAGTGGAGGGGGGTTGATGTATGTAGGATGTGTGTATGCATGTGTGTGTGTGTGTGTGTGTGTGTGTGTGTGTGTGTGTGTGTGTGTGTGTGTGTGTGTGTCCATGTATGCACATGTGTGAGTGTGGGGTTGTTCATACCTCTCGACTTCCCTTTGAAATCGTGCAGGACATGGACAGACACACGAGACACCAGGAATTCTTGTCTGACATGTAATCGCATGACAGATGATTGTATAATAAGGTCTGTAGCATGGAACATGCATTTGGAGGGAGACTAGACACCGGAGATACTGTTATAATTGCAATCAGTAGAAAGGTGAAAGAATACCCACATATGCAGCACTACAGATGCATTGGGGAATTACTACACAACAGCAACCAGGAAGTGGAACAGTTCGTAGTTGGTTGACAAATACAGATTTGTTGAATCCAGCCAAGTACAATGTAGAATCCAAATAATTCCTTTAATCCAATAAAAACAAAGTTGAAAACACACAAAGTTGAAAACACACAAGCACTTTCGCTCAGAAAATTTCTGAGCTTTATCAAGTGACACCATGCTGTTACATCAGGTGTCTTATATAACATGAGAATCCTTCAATTAATTAACGAATGCTGTTAATCAGCATTTTAAAGAGGTTGTACGTTTTTAAGCGTGCATCAAACAGTTCATTTAAAACCAATGAGTTAGATATAAAAATAACAAATATATATATTTAAAAATTGTATATTGCTGTATGCATTATAACTTCAAAATGATGGGCAATATTCTACGGTTTCACGCAATGAGGTTAATATTGCCTTAGCACAAATCAATTACCATCTGCAGGATCTTTTGTTGCAAAATACCATAAATGAAAAACTTTATAATTACTTGCACGTAGAAAAACCAAATTTTGGGATCCCAAAAACTCATAAGGGAACTCATAAGGGAACAAACCCATTAACATTTAGGCCGATAGTGGCAGGGGCAGGAGGGATTACTGAACCTATAGGCAAATTCATTGATTGTTTGACCAAGAGATTTATCCCCCTGCTCACCCACGTATGTAATGATTCTTGGCATTTTTTGCGTGACTTCCCCACCACCAAGTTTTCCTCCGAACTATTTTTGGTAACTATTGATATCAAAGATCTTTTTTCAAGTATACCTCATACTGAAGGTCTGGACTGGTTTGACGAGTTTCTCACTAAGGAAACGGACATGAACAATAGACTAACCAATTTGGTAGTTGAATTCATGGAGATTGTTCTGCAGAATAATTTCATTTTCTTTAATGGAGAACTCTTCAAGCAAAGCAAAGGAGTGGCAATGGGGGCATCTTGTGCCACATTTTACACCAACGTGGTACTTCATGTATGGGAGCACAAGTTTGTTTTGGTTCCCCCATGGGAACAACACTTGCTCTTCTACAGACGGTACCTTGATGATGTTTGCATTTTATGGGATGGACCTGAAGATGAATTATCGAGGTTTCTCGCTTACATTAACACAACCACGGATTTTCTTCAATTTACCTACTCTATTGACTTAGATCATTTGCATTACTTGGATGTCACTATATGCAAAAAACATTTAAACAATACTTTTCAATCTAAATTGTATCGCAAGCCCACCTTCTCTAACTCTATTTTGCACTATGAGAGTGCGCATCCTTTTTTTCAGAAAAAGGGCATCATAAAAGGGCAACTCATTAGGGCAAGTAGAATTTGTAGTGAACATGATGACTACATGGCAGAAGTAAAGTTTTTGGAAGGTCTATTTTCAGAAAGAGGTTATCCCCTGGATCTTTTTAGGAGCTTGGTTGAAGAGGTTGATTCCAAAAGAGCAACTGTTTACCCACCCCTTTTAGGCAAAGGGACAGTTACACCAGTTGGTTTAACACCTGCCACGACCGATGACTTTAAAAACAGTTTTATTTATACTTATTCTCTGCATTCAAGGGAAATGGAAGAATCTATAAGGAAATATTGGCCTGTGTTTGCCCTCTTTGAAGAATTCAGAGGGTTATTTCCCGATAAACCCACATTTGTAAGGAGGAGGGGTGTTAACCTCAAGGAGATGTTTGAAAAAAGGCAGAATATCAGGAAGAGAATTAACCCAGCCAGGATGGGTATTCACAAATGTGGGGCATGTAGCCAATGCCATGCTATTCTGGATGAAAAATTTACAACTATTCCATCCAGAAGGTTTAAAATCCACCCAACAGGCCATTACACATGTGGTACTAAAGGGGTGGTCTATTTAGGCCTCTGCACCAAATGTAAAAGCTTTTATGTAGGGAAAATGGAAAGGGAGTTCCGTAAACGAATATACGAGCATTTTTATCATATAACCAAAAAGAAGGAAACCAATGCTTTTTTTTAAGCACTCCCTGACTTGTCCTAACATTAATTTGAAGTTCATGGTTCTTGAGCAGGTTGAGCCCGATGCCAGGGGTGGTGATTGGGAATCAACTCTTGAATATCGAGAGCTCCTTTGGCAGCTAAAGTTAGATGCAGGGAGACCTCCTGGGCTTAACGGTATGATTAGTATTAAACCAATATTGAAACTAAGGAGGGCAAGGCTCTAGAGTGTTATTCATTATGTATGAATATACTAAAGACATCCACATATTCTCTGACATAATGGTGTTATATAAGAGGTTTAAGTATATGGGGGATTTATAACACACTAGTCCCCTTTCATTACCAGCTGAATGTCCCTTTTCTTTAGAGATTTGATAACAAAGTTGAGAAAGCAATAACAATATCCACATAAACTATTGTTCTTAAAGTTATAATTTTATGAGAAATATTTGTATATACAAGTTTTAAAAGAAGAGAAAGTTTTTTAATAACAAAGCAGGTTACACTGCTATGCCTAACATTGGGGAAATTGTGGACAATTGTTTTTTGTTACTTTTATGGTTTAAACATACCCTAGTTATAATGCATACAGCAATATACAATTTTTAAATATATATATTTGTTATTTTTATATCTAACTCATTGGTTTTAAATGAACTGTTTGATGCACGCTTAAAAACGTACAGCCTCTTTAAAATGCTGATTAACAGCATTCGTTAATTAATTGAAGGATTCTCATGTTATATAAGACACCTGATGTAACAGCATAAAGCTCAGAAATTTTCTGAGCGAAAGCGCTTGTGCGTTTTCAACTTTGTGTGTTTTCAACTTTGTTTTTATTGGATTAAAGGAATTATTTGGATTCTACATTGTACTTGGCTGGATTCAACGAATCTGTATTTGTCAACCAACTACGAACTGTTCCACTTCCTGGTTGCTGGTGTATTTTCTTCCTGGTCCGGTAATGTTTCTGGTTATTTAATTACTACACAACACCAGAGAGTGTTTCAAAATATACTGTAGTCCACATAAAAAGTTAATAGAGCAACAGATCTTGCATGTACTGAACAATAGTTACATATGACACTCCAGTGCATGACATTATTGAGTGACTATAGTAGCCCCTAACATATGGAGACCATGTTCAAGATGTCTGGACAAATCCAGGGTTAACACTGGATGACACCAGAGAGTCTTTGAAAAAACTACTCCAATCAAGTCAAACAAGGAATGGAGTAAGAGATCATGTTTTGTGATCACTTTTGTAGGAAATTAGAGGAATGATACATTAATGATTGGTATTAATGACTGCAAGTACCCAAGACTTATGCAGGATGGGGAACTTAAGTCAATAAACTAGGGACAATCTGTAAACTCAGGGACAAGTAGGTATTATGGGGGAAACCTCTACATCTGCTTCCACTCCTTTACCTAATCAGGAAGCAGATAGAAATAAGGCAGGATTCAAAAATAGTGGAGCTATACCGAAGTATAGTACAACATCAACAGCTTTTTTCCCTTACCCGGTATGGAGACCGATCCAGAAGTTGAGATCGGAGAAAGCGGAAGTTCTCAGGGGAGAACATGCAACAGAGACGCTGTCAGAGACAGTAATTAATTTGTTTTTTAATTTATCTACTTTCATGTTATCTGAATCAGATGTCAGCCTGTTAAATAGAGGCTTAACATTTATACCCTCACAAGGAAGTAAGTTACAGAATGTACTGATGGATTTAAGAACACTTGGTCGCATGTTAGCGTTGAAACTGCATTTTTATGATAAAAAGACAGATAACCTGAATAGGAATGATGAGTTACTATGTTTTAAACAGAAAAGTACTTTTTCTCCCCCTTTACCTGCTCACATAGAATGTTTTATTAAATTATGTGAATGCAGTTTTTATAATTATTTTCTTAGTGGAAACAGAAAATGTCTTTTCTTTAATATGAGTAGTGAAGAGAGATTGTCTTTAAAAAAACTATCAAAAGAGGCCTCGATAATAATTAGACCTGCAGACAAAGGAGGTGGCCTAGTAATATTTAATACAGAAGATTACATCTCACTAATGACACAAATGCTTGGAGATGAGAGCACATATATAATGATTAGTGATGAAAAACTTTTAAGCATTTTTAAAAGAATAAATGATGAACTATATGATTTACTGATGTGCTATCAAATAAATAAGGAGTTATATGACTTCTTTGTTAATGAATATCCCCAGATACCAACCATAAAAGGTTTACTGAAAATGCATAAAGATATATTTCCACCACCGATTAGACCAATTGTAGATGGAGATGGATGGATTACGGAGAACATCTCCATTTACCTAGAAAAAACATTAAGACCAATAGTGAATAAGGTACCAACGATTCTGAGGGATACTTATCAGTTACTAGATATTATAGATCATTTTGAAGTTAATTTACAACAGGGAATTCACCTTCTTGTGACATTAGATGTACAAAATTTATTTACTTGTATTCCTAATGAACAAGGCATACAAGCCATAAGAGAATTGTTACATTTTTATCCAGAGATTAGTCTTAACAAAGGAATATTGATTTGTCAATTGTTAGAACTTGTGCTTTCTAATAATGCCTTTTCTTTTCTAGGGCATTTATATTTACAAAAGTGGGGTGTTGCAATGGGCACACCCTGCGCAAATACATACGCTAATCTAGTGGTTTATCATTGGGAGAGAGAACACCTATTCGCCAATGAATTATACAAAAAGATTTTGCTGTACACTAGATTTGTGGATGATGTATTAATTATATGGGAAGGCACAGTACAAGAATTTGAAAATTTCCTTTTTTATCTAGAAAGTACATCTAGTTTTTTAAAGTTTACTATGGAGGCCTCATCTGTAGAAGTTAACTTCCTTGATGTGAATCTAAAAATTAAAGATGGCAAGATATGATCCACGTTACATAGGAAGAAGTGTTGGAAAAATACACTTCTCAGTTATGATAGTATGCATCCGAGACATGTATTTGAAGGTATTGTGAAGAGCCAATTTGTTAGATTAACCAGAATATGTAAGGAAAATTCAGATTTAATATTGGAGGCTGACTGGATGGAAAATTTATTTATAAAAAGGGGATATAATAAGAAAATGGTGAAAGAAACTATGAATTATGTATTGGATGCTATAAAAGCACCCAATGCAATAAGGACAGCGAAGGTGAGATATAATTATAGGAATACACAAGTAATGGGATATGATGAGAGAATACATTCTGTCACAACTTATACAAATGATAATAAAATAATTAAAAATATTATCAGTAGTCATTGGCAAGTATTGACTACAGATAGTAGAACATTGGAATTGGTAGGACACATGCCTAGTTTCACATATCGAAATAATAAAAATTTAAAGAGGTTGTTGTGTGCTACATGGAATAAAAGAGAAATAGTAGAGACATGTGCTGTAACAAAATTTGGAACTTTCCCATGCAATAATTGTAATATGTGTAAATATATTACAGTAACACAAACATTTATTCACCCTGGTTTGAATTATTCATTTATTCCCATATTTTTTGCATCTTGTGATACTTGCAATATTATTTACTTGGCCACCTGTGAATGTTGCTCTGCTTACTATGTAGGACTTACAAAAAGGAAGTTGAAAAAAAGAATATACAACTATGTGTATGATATTAAGAAAAACAATGAACTTAATGCATTAGCAAAACACATAATCCAATATAATGATCATAGTTTTAAATTTAGGATACTACAGATTGTAGACAAGAATGGAAGAGGGGGAGATTTTGTAAATATACTAGAACAGAAAGAATTAGAATGGATATTAAGGATGAGAGCACATCACCCTCCAGGGTTAAATCAATATGTTCCTTTGAAGCCTGTTTTAAAATCTCGTAAATAATGCAGTTTTTGATTAATTCTATTCATTTATTTATTTATTTATTTTAAGTACTTAGAATTAAATAAAAATATTTATATATACATGCACCAAGCACTTTATGATACATACTGTATAATATTTTAAATAATATGCATACATATTTTAATAACTGCATATTAGTTTATAGTAACATATAGTTGATTCCTCTAAATGAGTTCTATACACATGAATGTTAGTGATGTATAATATATATTTATAGTAAAGATGTGTATTATTTATTGTAAGTTTTATAATTAGTTAGATCTTAAAGTTTTAAAAATGTATTAAATAGTGTGTTTATGTTAGAAATTGAAGTGAGTGAGGTTTTTATGTAATATGGGGGGGAAGTAAGGGCGTTACTGTAAAAAACCTTTTTTTCCAGAAAACCAAATCAAAATTTGGGCCCGGGGAACCCCCTTCCCCCAAAAGTGTGGCCTATGGGTTAGGGTAATCAGATGGGACAGTTGTACCAAGGAAACATCAGCCAGGCCTCTCGGTAGCATATGCAAAACAGAAAAGGCCCCCAAAAAGGCATGTGTTGCAATGTGTATTTGGTGCCAAGACCATGGGTACAGACAGTATCAATTAAGATACATGTGCTGCACAACCAACACCTCCCCCCACCTCAGGCCCACCATCCCCCTCTGTCCCTTGCCCCTGCCAGTGTACCCCTGTATGTTTGCCATTCATTAGTTGGGACTGGCTGGTAAAATGGTATTCAGTGTTTGGGACACTGAAAAAGGGTTAGTTGTCAAGCATCTGAAAAATGGCTGAGGGTGGGGTGTCACCCTGACACAACAGTGCACGGGCAGAGACCCAGAGGATGCTAAAATTGTATCTGCACACAGTAAATTTCAGGAACGGGGCAGACATAACCCTGACTCCACAGCAATAGTGGGGCAGGAAGGGGACCTCCAAGGGATTTTTTGAGTTGACCTTGCAATCATGCAGATTTGGGGGGACATTTGGGGGCAGACTGCCCAAAATACTGGAAAATGGGGGGCATGCTATATCCCCCTGCCAGGAATAGTGACTGCTGTAGTACACATAACAGTAGGTGCAACAAACCATCATGATAATGAAATATGCACCCACAAAGTGTATGATCCCCAGTCAGCACCCTTAACAACATTTGTTTGACACTGTTTGATTGTACAGGTCATATGTCACATATCGGGTTTCATGTAATGTTAACATATGAAACTTATTGGCATATCAAGGAAGAGGTTTTGGGTGTGTACACCCCCATAGCCATGGTAAGGTTTGAAGCTTGTAAAGTGTTGTATCATATTGGCCATACATGCCCCTGATGATGAGATCTGTAAATCAGACATCAGGCATTCACAAATGACATCTGTCCATATCATCTTTTGGGGGACAAACACATGGGGCTGTGAGTAGCAGAGCAAACATAACTGACACAATAATACATATTCAGCAATGGTATGTACACCTGTGAGGTATGGTGCACAGTACATGTACAGATGCACATCAATACTGTGTACGGGGTGTGTTGGGAAAGGGGGCATCACCTTTAAACAACCCATGCATCACAGAGATGTTTGTTCCCAGGATTGACTATAGCTGCCTGCATGCTGTTGAGTGTCATATGTCATGCATGTTAACAGATGGGTAAGGGGAGGTTTGTGTGTAATATTTTTGTGAAACCCTTCACCTGTAAGTGTGTGTGTGGGGGTGTTTTTTTGTCTGTAAGTGCAATCTGGTGGGAGTGGGGGTTGATGATGTAGGATGTTTTATGCATGTGTGTGTGTGTGTGTGTGTGTGTGTGTGTGTGTGTGTGTGTGTGTGTGTTTTTCCATGTATGCACATGTGGTGGGGGGTTGTTCATCCCCACTTCCCTTTAAAATTTGTGGGACATGGACAGAAAATGAACACCAGGAATTTTGTCTGAAATTCAGGACAGTGATTGTATAATAAGGTCTGTAGCATGGAACATGCATTGGGGGGGAACTAGACACCGGGAATACTGTTATAATTGCAATCAGAGAAAGGTGAAAGAATACCCACATATGCAGCACTACAGATGCTTTGGGGGGCTACAACACCAGAGAGTGTTTAAAAATATACTGTAGTCCACATAAAAAGTTAATAGAGCAACAGATCTTGCATGTACTAAAATAGTTACATATGACACTCCAGTGCATGACATTTTTAGTGACATAGTACCCCTAACATATGGGCCATGTCAAGATGTCGGGAAAAACCAGGGTGAACACTGGATGACATCAGAAGTCTTTAAAAACTACCCAATCAATTTAAACGGGTTTGGGGTAACGGGTCATTTTTTGTGATCACTTTTTGGGCAATTAGAAGAATGATACTTTTGATTGGTATTAATGACTGCAAGTACAAGTATGCAGGATAAAAGTCAATAAACTGGGACAATCTGTAAACTCAGGGACAGTAGGTATTATGGTGGAATGTCATGGTGTGGGGAGTGTGTGTGTGTGAGTGTCTGTGTGTGTGTGTGTGTGTGTGTGTGTGTGTGTGTGTGTGTTAAGAAATGATGTACGGGTTTTAAAGTTTTCTTGTTTTCCCTCACAGGTGGAGGTGGGTCAGGGTCCCTCCTGCAGGAAATCTGATTTTGGGTTCCATACAGACACTGAAAATGATGATAGGTGTGTTGAGGCACGGGTGGGGTTTAGGCTGGGTGCCATCATTTGACACCCCTGCCCACCCCACCCCCACACAGTCACAGTGCCTATACATACCCCATCACCAGTGGCCATAGCAGAGGGACATTTGGTTGGTGGCAAACAGGACAGTTTTATCTATGCCTGTGTCTGGACAAAAGCCATACCCAGTCGGGCGGGGAAAACCCAAAAGGCAGTTTCCGGGGTGCTCTTTGGAGGGCTGCTGGTCATCATGCCCGGGCAGAAGTGCCACATCAGGTATAAAGATGTTTTCAGGCCATGGAGGGAAATATGGAACAGTACCCAGACAGGTCTGAGGCTGAAGAGGGTTTTCAGCTGTTTAAAACATCCGTGATTTTGCAGGTGCCTTCTGTTAAACAGAGGTCAGGGGGTGCCCAGGGGTGAGGGGCCCTTAAATTTGGTTTGTCCGTGCTAAGCATGTGGGGGGAGCGGGCCAAAGGGAGGGGCCAGCAACACCAACATGTGGTCAATGTGGACATGAAAGGACACCTCCTGAGTGCAGTACCAGAGCACTGCGGGGGTGCTGTCCACACCAAAAAGGGCCACCAGGGCCCCGGGAGGGGACCTGGTTGTGGACATATGTCATCATCGGGGAGAGTACCAATTGGTTGTACCGGGCCCCCGGGAATCCCTGGCAGGCACAGTTCCTTTTTGGCAGGCATGAACTGCACATGCCAGGTATGGTCAGCTTTTAACAAAATGAAAGGGCAGCCACATGGCAGAAGGGGCATGCATCCACAAACAAACACAGCTGGGTTAAACCCCTTACCTACACACACCACATCACCATGCCTTTCAATTTAAAATATCACAAAATGGTGAAAAATTGGTCACCTAGGTCTCTGGCAAAAAAAACCCTGTGTATATATGATATGTAACCTTATATAACTTTAACACTAGGGTTTTATATACTTATATTTTGTATCCTTTAACTTTTTCACAAAAATTTAAAATGTTTAAAATAAACCCCAAACCAGTGCAAAATTTTTAAACGGGTATTTTTCTAAAAACCTTTTGTTTTAAATGCCAAAAACAAAATTTCTTTCATTTTGGTACACTGTTGACACCCGCCTTACGGGTTACCATTCGGGTTTTAAACAGCCCCCAAAAACCCCAAAAACCATACCCCAACCAACGGGGCCAGCACTAAAACCCAAAAAAACCCCAATTTATGGGGTTTTTTTAATGAATTTAAAAGTACATCCCCAAGGCACCTTTAAAGGAAAAATTTACCATAATTCCCCCATGAGAATCACAAAACAAAGGGGAAAAAGGCAAAAAAATTTTTACTGGGGGGGTACCCAAACCAACCTAAACCAGTAAAAAAAAGGGTTTTTGGGGGACACCCCCCCAATGGACAAAACCACAAAGGGTTGATAACCCCCAACCCAAACTATACAAAACCACAATTAAACCCCAAAAAATGCAATATGGGGTTTGCCAAAACACCAAAAATACCCAAATATAAATAATATGGTGTCCCTAAAAAAAACCCCAAAAAAACTTTTTTTAAAAACCCCAAAAAAAAACCAAATATTTGGATACCAACCTTTTTTAAAAATTTTCCCAAAAACATACAAAAACCAACCAATAACCAGAAAAAACCTAAAACCCAAAAACAGCAAACAAAAACATTCCCCAATTAAAAACATTTTTTAACATAATTATTATTAAAAAAAAACCATAGAATATAAAAATTTTTAAAAGGGTTGTATTAAAATAAAAAGAAAATGGGGGCCAAAGGCCACCTTTAATCCAAAAACAACTTTTGGTACCCCCTCCAGGGGGAAAAAGGGGAACTTATAAAACGTGTATTGAACACCCATTTTTCTGGGCGGGTGTGTCCCCTTCCCCAACACCCCAGTTGGGCCTGGTTGCTTGGTTCCCCCAAAAATTTTGGGCCATCCTAAAACGAAAACAAAAAAAAACATTTTTAAAAATGTTGAAAACTCCCAAAATAAAAATAAAACCTTTTTTGCAAAACCAAAATTAAAAAGTTGAACCTCTTGCTTTCCAAAGGCCCCCAAGTGTATTTTTTCCTGCACCCAAAATTTGCCGTTGTACCAAAAATTATAAAAACAAAAAATGCCAACTCCCCTTAACCTTTTTACAACACCGTGTCCATTGTTTGCATTCAGTGTTTTGGTGTTGGGGAAAAATTGTGTGCCCCCCCTTTTAAGGAAAATTTCTGTTGCCTTTCCCTTGTCCTTTTGGTGAAAACCTTTGGGGTGTTTTTCAGTTGAAAATTTGAATAGTAAAAAATTTGTTTTGTTGATATATATATATATATATATATATATATATATATATATATATATATATATATATATGTATATATATATATATATATATATATATATATATGTGTGTGTGTGTGTGTGTGTGTGTGTGTGTGTGTGTGTGTGTGTGTGTGTGTGTGTGTATATGTGTGTGTATATATATATATATATATATATATATATATATATGTATATATATATATATATATATATATATATATATATACATACATATATATATATATATATATATATATATATATATATATATATATATATACATGCAGATATGTATATGTGAATATATATATATGTATATATATATATATATATATATATATATATATATATATATATATATATATACACACACACATATATGTTTAACATATGTCCAGAACATGGAGTGGAGTCATACCTCAGCACCAATAGTCTCAACCTCTTAGTGCAAGGGGATGTCATGTAAGTATTGCAGGTATAAATGTAGACTGTTGCTACTGTAACAGGGGTTGTCTTAACAGAAATGTTTTGTGTGGGAGGTCAAATTTGCTATTGACATGTATGCCATCAGTTACTGACAGACATCCTAAGGTCATCATAGTACAGTACCACAGATATCACAGTAATGGTCCTGTGGAATACAGCAGAGATATGACCAATAAATGTGGAAAGTCTGACACACTCTGGTCAGTCCAGAGGTATACACAGAATCCCTTAGTGCAAGACATGTGGACCAAGCCTGACAATGTGGATGCTAACGGCCATGTAAATGGGTATATCATGTAAATACTGAAATACATACGCCCACACAGTTTATACATTCACACACTCCTGTCTGTCCTGACACATAATAACCAGTGG
Source organism: Protopterus annectens (assembly GCF_019279795.1). Classification (NCBI taxonomy): domain Eukaryota; kingdom Metazoa; phylum Chordata; order Ceratodontiformes; family Protopteridae; genus Protopterus; species Protopterus annectens. The sequence goes on along the minus strand of NC_056738.1, from coordinate 104,715,806 downwards.
TGCAGAGGTCATATGCCCACATACTACTCACTAGTTAGTGACATGCATCTGTACAGCATCCCACTGCTTTAGCATAAATACACAACAATTATGGTGGCCCAGCAGCAATACATCTGACAGATATCTGGACATAACATCACACTGGCTAAGTACGCTGAGCTGCTAGGCATGTCACAAAGCACTGTGCAAACTACAGGCAGACTGCCACAACACTGGCCTACATTTTTTATGGGGGAATACACATGTACCTGCAAATATAGCAGGCTCTACAGGCATGTCACAGCACAGAGTAACAGACACCTCTGTGAAAGTGCATACCCACAACCAATGTGAACACAGCCACAGCCACATATGGTAAGCATACTTAATATTACAGTATATAGACTGTCTGATCAACACCATCCTCATTTGTACCACTCACACACTAACCCTACATATAGTAGGCCAATACACAGCGTATTCTGATGCCTGACTGCGGTATGGGACATGTGTGTGCTTGGCCCTACAAACATATAAGCCCATAGGGTACCATACACTGGAGCAGCATGTAACAGCAGATAGAACAGGACCAAGAACAATGACATCTACCACAGTCTGTACACAGGCCAAGGTACATATTCGCAATACACACACTGTTGACAATAACCACAAGTACACAGACCTCACTACTGTACACACTACAACAGAATATCCAGGTTGTGTCCTCAAATATAACCCCTACTACACATAACATGTCTAGCAGTCTGATATCTCACTGGCTTATCAGGTATGATGTCAATAAATAATGGTGTACTGAACATATGTACCTCTTACTGTATGAGATATATACAAAGGTTGAAGGAGTTGTGGCTGGAGGCACAAACAGTGGGCCAATATTGACATGTTGCTGTGATAACCTCATACATTTACTGGTGTAACAGGGTTTGTTGTGACATATATCCTATGAGGGATATGAAGTCAGTAACTCTCATGTCTGTCACCATGTAGTGACTGCAACCCTCTGACTATGCTTCTGCAGTTCTAAAGATAGGTAATCTGTGAGTAACAAAACACACATAAGACTCCAAACACTGGCCGGTCTGCAGATAGCCCTACAGGTGGGAGTTTCCTCAAACACATAACACTGTCATGACAGGTATTATATCATGTAGACCAGCCATATCCACACAAACCTTATTAAACCAACATTACTTCAAATGCAGAAGAGCAAGACTTACATTCTGTAGCCATGTCTGGAACATCCCCCTCCTGTTTGTTGGCCTGTTTCCACAGTGTATGTTGTTAGAGGTATATCCCACTACCATCTGTGATGCTGTTTGTCAAACACCGACATGAAGTCCTGCTCACAGTGAATGAAAAGGGCCAACACCCACATGATGTTCTTAGTTATAGGAGTGTGTTTCTGTGCAATTGACTATGGGAATGTTACCATAGCTGTTCCACATGCAATCAGCTAGTGGGAGACTGCAATTCATGTACAGGCCATCAGCTGATCATGAGCATCACTTACAAAACACAAGCTGCTGCCTAAGCAAAGCAGATGTACTTCTCCACATCCACCAGAGTGGGAGAGAGAGAGACAGAAAGAGACAAAGTAAGACAGGGATGGGGTAGGAGAGTAAAAGCGAAGCATGTTTGTGTCACACACTTACCAGTACAGGGTTTCAAACCCCTGCCTGACTATGTATTGCTATTGCATTTCTTGCAGTTACTGCATGCAACACATAATTTACATGTTGGAGAGCTGTCCAAAGGTATATTTGACGGTGAGTGACATCAGCAACAGTGATAAAGGAGGGATAAGGTAGGTGTAGTACATGTGCCTGTCCACAAGAACAGGTGTCAAGGATGACACAGCCACACTCTCTCAGGGACTCACACACATTATTACAATTGGCAGGGTCAGGATTAGAATTCCTAACTAACTAGTTTGCTTCACTACAATATTATGCAGGTATCACATGCACCACAGAGGTTATCAGGCTGATATATGGGCAAAGGGTATCTCAAGGTGTCTGACATCAGAAGGCATGCTTTAGTAGGCCAATGGGAGGTGTAGTGAGTGTGAATGGCATCCAAATCATTATAATCCACACACACACATGCAGACACAGGTTTACCAGTACTGACATGCATGGGTGCATTGCTTCACAGGTGTGTAGTGGTTGACTGTGCCAGAAAGCTGCACAAGGCTAGGTAAAGGTATACCTTGGCATCAGGCCACATGACAGTGGTCTGCAGTGTGGCTCAGGGGTGTAGTCTCTGGATTGGCCCACACAGGTGGGTATTGTATTCACCATCCACTCATCTGGGTTACTATTGTGGGTGGCCAGTGCTGTGCAATGCTCCCATGTATGTGTTCTATATTCCATATCATGGATAGTGTCTGGGATGTGTACACATCCCACATGCATGTTCTGTGACATGTGGAAGTGTACCTGGGGTGTCTGGGGCATGTTGTGTGGACAGATTGTTATCATCTGATGTGCCATTCCTGACCTCATGTGGTGAGAACTGGCAATGGAAACCAGGTTGACCCTGCACCTACATTGAACGCATGATACAGGTATTCCTTGGTGTCAGTGGCATCTGTCCATACAGGGCATGTGTATAAGACATGGCATTTCCTTTGTGGGTTACATTTGCTGATTCTATGGTTGTTGCAGGTGTCCAGTGGGGAACATAGCAAAGGACCACTGTATGCAATGATTTGCCTATTGTAGAGATGGGACAGGGTGCTATGTTCTCTGTAGTCCACTGCAATGACACCATGGTTACTATCTGTGGGCAATATACAGGGAACTACCAACATAGTGGTTGTTGCCCATCCAAGTGTGTTTGTGTATGAGACATGAATGGAGAGTGTTCTCTGCGTAATTCAAAGGTTGACTATATTGTTTCCCAATCCATGATGTCACATGTAGGGGTATGGATTGTCTACACCAGCCTCTCTGCTGTTTGACTTCTGTTGTCCTTGTAAGGTGGACCTTGTGACATATAATAGGCCCACCATATAAGAAATTTGCAAAACCTGCTCCACAATGAGTCCTGTTATTACACATTCACAGTTACCTCCACACAGGATACTAATGACTAACACACACAGAGTCTCACAGTTGCCATGTCTGGGATTAGAACTCCTACCTAGCTAGTGCATCACACTATAGCATTACACAGTTATAGCACACACCACAGAGCTTACTGGGCTACCCTTTCTCCAAAGGTGTATTTTGAGGTGAATGACATCAGCAGGCTTGCCAAAGTAGGGCAATGGAAATTGTAGTGATTGTGAATGGCCTCAAAAGCATTGATCCCTACACAGACAAACACACACACACTCACACAGTTTCATAGTTTCCATGTCTGGGATTAGAACTCCTACCTAACTAGTACATTACACTACAGCATTATGGAGTTATAGCACACACCACAGAGCTTAGTGGGCTATTCCTTCCCCAAAGGAGTATTTCAAAATGAATGACATCAGCAGCCTTGCCAAGGTAGGCCAATGGAAAGTGTAGTTCATAGGTTCATAGGTTGGTACTAAGCTATCAGCCCTAGGGCCTATACAAGCCTAGCCATGACAATTCCCTGGCTATTTCTTCCCACAATATTTACTTCCCTGGACCCCTGTCTAGCAGGGTGACTGATGTGATCCCCGGGGTGAATTTCCTATCTCCCATCCAATCGTCAAGGTTCCTTTTGAACAGGGCCAAAGAGGCACTCTGTTTGACATGTATAGGCAGTCTATTCCAGGTGACAAGGTTTGGATCCCTGGAGTGTATGGCTCTGAGGGACTGGGATTTCTTTAAGTGTAGCATGTCCAACAGCTCTGGGTTTGACATGGCATTGTATGTTAAGCAGAGATTGCCTCTGAGTAGATGATATGTGACAGAGTATAGCTGGATGATTTGCAGATGGTCAGCACAGGGCATCTTCTTTAGGCCTGTGATTCTTTAAGTGAGGTATTTCTGCAGCCTTTCTAGTTGTTGCAGATGTCTTGGGTGGTACATACCAAACGGGGCGTTGTATTCCATACTGGGTCTACCGAGAGATGACTACAGTGGGAGAATGGCCTCCTTTTTTCTGGATGAAAAGCCCTTAGTGATGAGGTGTGCCACATAGGAGGATTTTCTGACTGTTGTGGTGATGTGGTTATTGAAGGTGAGACCACTGTCCACCTGTGCCCCTAAGTCTCTTATCACACTTTCAGTGTTTAGTGTACTGCCACCTATGTGGAACTTCACGGGTACATGTTCCTTCCCAAAGGGGATAACTACGTTTCTTGGCATTGAGCTTGAGCCGATGGCTCTGGCACCAAGCATCTCTTTCTGTAATGCCTTTTATAGAATATCCACATAATTTGGGGATTCAATACTGGCTCCCAGTTTGCAGTCATCTTTGACCTTTGTTAGCCAGAGTCCCTTAATGTTGGCCTGTATTTCAGAGCAGTAGATGCCAACCAGGAGTGGTCCCAGGACTGAACCTTGAGGTACTCCAAATGTCACTTGTCTGGGGCTGGATTTGGAGTCACCTACTTTGACAGTGTGGGTTCTGTCAGTACGGCAGTTGGCAACCCATCGAGTGACGTAGGGATTAATAGCCAGCTTAGTACATTTATCTATGATTCCATACTGGGGTATGGTGTTGAAGGCCTTGGCGAGGTCTGGATAGGCAGTGTGACCCACATTACCCTCATCCACAGCTCTGGAAACTGATTCACAGATGTCAATCAGGTTCAGGAGACATGATCGGCCCTTCACAAACCCAACCTGGGTGGGGTCCAGTGTCTGCAGGTTGCCAATGTCTTTGTTTATAAGTTCCATGATAATACATTCCATAGCTTTGCAGAGCAGGCTCGTCAGACTGCTGGGGCAGTAGTTCCCAGAATCCAAGGTGGGTCCTCCCTTGTGGACTGGGATAACTGTAGCTGTGCGCCACTCAGTGGGCATGAAGCCTGAGGTGTGGCTATGATTACACATGGCACGTGGGTGAGGTGCCAGTTCATTTTGTAGTTCATGTAGTACACAGCCTGGGATGTTGTCTGGTCCCATGGATGCTGTTTTCTTAACTCTGGAGAGTGTAGTTTTTACCTGTGTGGCCATTATTACTGGACTCTGGCAATCTTTTGGTATTGAGATGGGCCCTTTAGGGGTAGGAGGGAGGTGCAGTTGACACTGAATCGATCTGACAGGATATTGGCAATATCTTTGGGATCAGTATATTTAATGTCATTCTGTTGTAGGTCAGAGCAGATCTGAGCATTGCCATTTAGATTCCTGACATAGCTATGGAACGGCTTGTGTTTGTCTTTGGAATATTTGGCTATATTATGTTCGTAACTAGCTTTGGAGGATTTTATGAGGGATCTCAGCTTCTTACTGAGGCTGGTAAAGGAGTTTTTTGCATCCTGGGTATTTCCTCTTTTCTGCAACAGTTTCTTCCTTTTGTTATAAAGTTTGTTTATGGCAGGGGGCCGCCGCATTGGCTTCCTTTTCTTGGAGGGGAGCATCTTGGTTCTATTTTGGATGGCACGATTCATGCACAAGTGGATGTGCTTATATAATGCCTTAGTGTAGGATTCAGCAGTTGACCTTTCAGTTCCCATCTGCATGGCTGTCATGATGTTTGTCACATCAGACATGTGTAGCATGAAATTGGCTTTGGGGACATTTTTTACAGAGGTTTCTTTACTGGGGTGTGGGGGAAGGATGTGGATGTTAAGGGTGATTAGCTTATGGGCAGACTTGACCACCGATCGGGTGACCATAGGTGTGGAGCATCACTTTCCCATGTTGGTAGTGACCAGGTCTAGGATATTGGAGTCCCTGGTGGGATAATGGGTTACTTCATCCAGGGCATTGGGAATTATGACTTCCAAGAACCATTGGGCACAGGTGTTGGTACATGAGTAGTTTTCCCAGTTAATGGTAGGGTAGTTGAAATCACCCCAGTATTACGTTGTTTGGTTGTATCTTAATATTTTCCAGTATATTTAGAAAGGTGTAGTGGGAATCTTGGGGCATGGTGGGGGATCTGTAGCAAGCTATACAACTTGTATTGCAGTCTTACCTAGTGTTAGGTGCACCAGGAGAATTTTAGACGCATTGTGTTTGGCAAGTAGCCTGGTGGTGTGAATATCCTTGGTGAATATGGACACTCCTCCACCTTTAGTGTTTTGGTCCTGGTTTGGTGGCCGACAGGTGTGTCAAGAGCTGTACCTGGTATTGCAGGGGTGCTCTCTGGAGCCTTGGATCAGGTCTCTGTTACTGCACATATATCAATGTTCTCCATTTTTAGGAGTGCCTAGTGACTGTGAATGGCCACAAAAGCATCGAACCCTACACACACACACACACACACACACACACACACACACACACACACACACACACACACACACACACACACACACACACACACACACACACACACACACACAGAGTGTGGGAGCATACCCAGTATGACCTTCTGTATTGAATGTGTGAATCCATTCCAGGTAGGCTGTACTCCAGTGCAGGCTTTTGTGTTCTACGCCTACAACTAGCAACCTGTTTCTGCAGGATATCTGTCGATCAGTTGGCAATATGGGGTCAAAATGGGCAAAGGATAGTGGGTTACTATAGATAATTGTGTCTGTGCTGCTTCTGCTACATGGTTTTGGTGTTAGCAGAGATATTCAGACATATGTACTGTTTTACATTGTGATGTTTTATGTCATCAACTACTGTCAGGTATACATATTTGCTTGCAGTAATTTCCTGGGGAACACAGGATGAATGAAGCTGTGTCTAGTATTGTGGTCTGCAGCCTACATATTCTTGCACAATCATGCCATTCTGGAGGGGAAGTTGCAGACACTTGCTGATGGGTCTCTGTAAATGGTTCAGCACCTTGGTACAGTGTTGGCTGAGGATCCCATGCTTGTACATCGATCGACGTGACAGTATGGCCATATCCTGCTGTTGCCATACCTCACAGCTGTACAGATTTACACAGGTTACCCAGAGGCAGGGCTAATATTTCTGGTCATTACCCATTCACATTATGGTTTACAAGAAGGTTTTAGCCACCCATTCCTGTGCTTGCAGGCAGGGATAGTATGTGCACATGGCTGAGTTTCAGACCACACACTCCATGGCACCCATGCTCCTACCCCCCCCCCATTACCCTATCCTCTTCCAAACATTATAAAAACATTATCTGATAAGTTCCCTATAGTTATCACTTCATCCCAGCAGTAATTTGTGGTTGGTCCACAGTTGATGCAGTAGGACATGGTGGACATGTTACTGGGATTTGTCAACATGGCCTTGCATTTGGATTCTGTGGACTGTGTTATGTTGTTATTTGGGGGTTCATGAGATAACATACATTGGCAGAACGGGTGGGACACAGGCCTTTGACAGAGGAGTGTATGGCATTTGGTAGTGATGCAGGCCATCTGTAGCAGGCCGTTGCATTGTGTCACTCCTACAGTCCCAGGTTGCAAGCCACTATAGTCCCCTGGGGTGACAGGGTAGGTGTGCAAGGTGTTAATGTCAATAGTTTCTGTCATTATTGATCCAGTGGTGTGGATGCTGGCAGGGTGCTGCTTACAGCTAGGGACACACCTGCATGGGACACCTCTTCAGCATGCTGCATTCTGTGGCTATTTTCATACAGAGGTGGGGGTCATATTGTACTCATTCCCAACAGCAGGGATAAGACCTGTGAGGTACCTGTGGCTGATGGTGGGGTGAGCTGGGTGCATGTGTGCTATGGAAGCTACTTGCAGCTGGCTCACAGATATACATGGGGCATTCCACTTATGCTGGCTTGTGCAGGGGCATCAGCAGTTTCTCAATACTTCATACCTGTGATCTTTGTGGTCTGCCAGTGCTTGGCCAGATGACATTGGTATTCCTTATTACAAACCCAAGTAATGTGCTGCTAACCTGTATGTACAATTCCAATGATGTGTCCATTTGACAGTAACATTTTATGCACTGTCTGTCTAGGGTACTTCCACCAGTGTACTGTTTGTATGTCTGTGCTCACATTCATGCCATGTCCATCTTTCAGATGGTGACAGATATTACAGCTGAACAATTACTATGGCTTACTGCTGGGATGCATTGTGTTTGGCACTGCAGTTGTGAGAACTTGGCCCTGTCATCATCAGTACTGGCCAATGGCCACCAGGATAAAACCCACCATGCCTACATGCTGACCACTCTCATACAATATACAACACACACCAACCTAACACATGCAGCCCTGCATATTGTACACATGCTGCAATCTATCCTGCTACTTTGGCCAGCTCAGGTAATCTGTGCTCCACTGTTATTATACCTACACATATATGTTACTACATTTCTACATAGGATTGTGGGGGGGCACACCTGACAACTGTACACATTTGCTATGACTGTACTGGTATTTCAGGTACTCCATTTCATTCTGTATTCTGATATATCATGCAGACTAGAGGCATATCAGTGTGCTGCAGTTCTTAGGTTTTATTGACCTACATTTCAGTTTCAGACATCTTACCCTTCAGAACTAACATCCCACTGCCTGACCTGTTGTAGTCTGTTTGTGTAGGTCTGGAGGGGGGGTGTTCTCCATAGCCATCAATCAGAGGCCTTAGCACAACCTTTCTTGTGTTTGTCTATGCCTGTCCTGCTGGCTGAGACTGTTATTGAGTATGTGAGCCTCACTGACTGGCATGTGTGTGTCCTATGGACACACATTTGGCCCACCACATTTCCTGCAGTGGGTTTTGTCACCATGTCTAGTACTGGCTACTATGGTGACACCAGTATTTGTTACAGATTTCATGCTGCAAATATAGGTGTCTACTATCTGCTGGCATCCCATTCAGCCACCCGATTCCCTTGCATGCTCACATCCATACCACAGATACAAGTAACAAAACATACTACTCCATTCAGCAATTGATAGGAGAGTGACTTACCTTGTGGCTGTGCCAGTATTGAGGATAGTGCTGGAGGGCTGACTATGTCAGATGCACATAGTACACTCCCTATACATGGTTAAGCACAGGTAGTGTCATGTTTGGCATCCCTTTTACTGTATGTGTGAGTCAGAGAGAGGTGTCATTCTGCCATGTCAGTGTATGTGCTATGCATAGCCTCTTTGCCAAGGCCTGGGCATACTGGGCATGACTCTTTTGCCTACTGGGGCAGGCTCAGGTTGTTCCTCCTCCGAGTCACTCTGTGCCTGTGCAGGCCTTGACAATGTTGGGGATCTGTGTAGCCCTACCCCATGCTGTTCCTGCTGCAGCTGTTTCTGCAGGATCATATTGTGTAGCATGGCACATACAATGACAATTTGGGTACATGTAGCTGGTGAGTACTGCAAGGCTCCACCGGATATGTCCAGGCACCGGAACCATGACTTGAAGCATCCCAAACACACACTCTATTATGATTCTGGTCTGTGCGTGTGCCTCATTATGGAGTTCTTGTTTGGGTGTGTGTGCATTTCTGATGGGTGTCATCAGTCACGGCTCCAGTACATAACCAGCATCCGCTGCTAGTTGGCCATATGGGATGTCCCACTGGCAAATCTCTGGTACAGCTGTGTCCTATGCCAGAGGTGGGTGTCATGATAGCTTCCAGGTAGCCAGCACACACATTCATTATAATGCCCTGGGCATCGCACATGACCTGGCAGTTGATGGAGGGGAAGCCCTTGTAGTTTATGTAGACTCTACCCCACTCACCGGGTGGTGCTTTGATGTGCATGTGTGTGCAGTCTATAGCACTCACTACCTCAGGGTATTCTGCTATTTGGTGGAAGAGACGCATATTGCTGGTCAATGCCTCACAGGTGTTGAGGAAATATATGTGCTCACCGGCATGTGCTGACATGGCATCCAGGAACTGGTGGAGTACCCTGGATGCTGATGCCTGTGAGATCCCCATGATATATCCAGTTGGCCTTTGGAAGGTACCTGTGGCTAGTATTCTTAGGCCTACACATACCTTGGTATTCACTGGGATGGGTTCCCCTCTGTTGGTTCTATGTGTGAGGCGTGGCCGGCACAGCTCAACAATTTGCTGTAGGAGGTCATTGCCCACTCTATAGCACTCCACTGTCTCCAGCTCATGTAGCCCCTGGTAGGTTACCCTGGGTCTGTACACTCTTCTCCTTCTCCTCACTTTGGGTTGATCATCAGCATTCTCATCCTCACCACCCTCAGCCTCTTCCACATGTTGATTTATGAGAGCAAATCCAGCCCCTATCATTTTGTTGCTTTTGTTAGGTAAAATTTCCCCATTTGTGTACACCGGTGGTGTAGAGTTTGTGGGAAAAAAACAGTGAGAAAGGTGTTTGCATACTTTATAGTAGTGTTCTGGGTTGGGCTGCTGCCTGTGTAATTGGCTGATTCTGATACATTTCACCTGCCAGCTATGCTAGTTCTCTTTGATTACCTTCCTACTGCTGCTTTCCCTTCCCATTGCCTTCCTGTTTACACCCTGAGGCGTACCGTGCAAACACAGTGCTCAGATGTGAATGGAGCTGCTATTTCCTGGTTTACTTTTTTTTGGTTTAAAACACACCCATTTAAGCAATGTAAAGTGTGCTTGGCAGCTTCAGACACACCCCCTTCCTTAGCTCTGCTGAGCTAAGGGCAAACCCAAGCCACAGGGCTCCAATAAGCTTACAGTATGCCTGATACACCCCTCTATGATATCAGCTAGCTCTTAGACTTGCACCATAGTCTTTCTGCACCTACACTGTTGGGTGCAGGCTAGCCATGAGGAGAAATCTGTGATTCAGTATCATTCCACTCATTTGCATAGGATTGCCTGCTAATGCCTAGTTACAAGTCCCGCACTGAGCCTTCCCCCTTAGAAACCACTATTCACTGGCCTTGTTGTCTTCTGCCTGCCTTTGACTATAATGGCAAAAATTGTGATTTTGCAGGAAAAGCTTTTTTCAGGGTTTTTATTTTATTTTCCGGCCGATCCCATTTGTGCGCCGCTGCCCTACACTTAAACGGCCGAAATCTGCCAAAAAAAAAAATAAAAGTTATTTTTTTTTTGCAACTGATTTCCATGCCAATGGTCATATATTTGGCCATTGGCATGCTTTACACATTATATACACTGTTTATTTGGAGCTGTCATGGCTCCATTTTGTAGTTTGCAGAAATGTACTCGATTACTAACCAAGTACATTTCTGCAGGTTATACTAGTCCTGCACGGATGGCTGACAGCTTCCTGGATCGCAAATTCACCTCATTGGCATGGTTCTCAATTGCAAATGGGGTAATTTGCATACAGGAGCTGTGTTCATGCAGGAATAGTGCAGGAGCACTCATGCAAGTCCCTGGAGCTTGTTCCTGGATCTCTTGGTGGCCATATTGCCTCCAACAGCTCCTACACTATTCTTGCATGCCATGCAGAGCTTGCTGAATCCTGGGGACAGAGTGACACTAACATCTGAAAGGCAATAATATACAATAGGCTTTACAATATTTTTCAAAAGAGGGAGAACTGCATTTCAAGTTTAAGACAGCCAGAGTATTGCTATTTTCAACAGAAAGCAACATGTCTTACAACAGGTATAGTGGTGAGAGAGCTAGAGCTGAGAAATAAAAGGCAAGGTTAGTTGAGGGTAAAGGAATGGTCTCTTCTGGTACCTTGTGTGCCATTGGTGGTGTAGCTTTTCTGATTATTTTATAATTTGGAAATGTTAATTCTACTGTGCGATGTCTAACTCTGGAACAAAAGGTTATGCATTTTACCACTGGTATAAGAGATGCTGTAGGATATTATAATTAATATGCTTTGCTATTTCACGAATAGAGTGAAGAGTCAACAAACCATATGTCATTAAATCATGCAGATTTAGTATGGTATCATATGGTAAAGTTCAGTTACCTGGTGGATAATATAACTAAAGTATTGAGTATATAATGTGTAGCCAGTTAAACAGTTAAAAATAAAACATTTAATTTTCCTGCTTTCCTTACTTCTCTCCAACAGAATGTTAATCAAGCATAGAGGCATTACAGTTATCCTGACAAAGAAGCTTAAATCTGTTCAGTGACTACAAAAGTGAGAAAACTGGCATAATACTGGAACTGTGACTTGTAAACTAGTAGGGTTGAGAGAAAGACTTAGAAAAGCCTATAAGATAAAATATGTTCATGCAGAACAAGCTTTACTGATCAGTTTATTATCCACAGATGATGCTGTGCCAGGAAAGATCCTCGGATTGCAGAAAGGAATATGTGTAAAAAAATCCATCCAGATATTTTGGGTAATGACCTCTTCATCATTGTCTGAGGTTAAATTGCAAAGAATACATAGATTGTTTCAAGGTTATTTACTTATTTGTTGACATTTCTAATCAATTAGGTGGAATGCTTACAGAAAGACAATAATCAGAAGGCAGGAAATGGCATAAGAACCATAAAAAATACTCAAAAATTAATCACATGATAGCTACTTTGTACTGAACTAAAAAGTGAAGAAAAATTGAATAACAATCAGGAAACCTTTATTAAAGACCAAGCACTTTCAACCATTTTTAGCTTAAGCAGGCTTCCTCAGAACTCGTAACTATATCATCAATTATGCTATTTAAAGAAACAAAGTGAGTCATATATCAAAATTATCCAATTGCAGCAATAGATTCAATTTAAAACTAAAAATAAATAAGAAAATACAATGGGCAGGATTCACAATGGCTTGCACGGAGTCTAAGAGTCGTGTAAGACTCCATGCAGCTATCGCGATCCAGGAACAACCCGAAATACCATGTAAGAGACCAGCTAAAACGTCTCTTACACGGGCAGGGCGTGGATATGCTAATTACCTCACTTGCAGCCGAAAGACATGCAAATGAGGTAGATTAGCTATCCACGAAGCTGAAATCAGCCCGTGTAAGAGTCGTGTTAGGTGTAGAAATGTACTCAGTTGACAACTGAGTACTTTACTGCAAATAACACAATGGAGCCATGACAGCTCCAAATAAAGTGTGCATATGTATCAGGCAGCATGCCAATGGCCAAATATGTGACCATTGGCACGGTAACCCGATGCAAACATGAAATAAAATATTTTTTTTTTCGGCAATCGGCGAGGTTTAAACACAGCGCAGCCCTGCACAAACAGGCTGCACTAAATAAAGGTTTGAAACCCACAAATGTGGGTTTTATGCAATGCATGGATTTGCAATGCAGGGACTAGCAGACCGAAAACAACATGGCCACCGTTTAGTGGTTGCTAAGGGGGGAAGCTGAGTGTAAGACACGTAACTAAGCATTAGTAGGCAATCCTATGTAAATGAGTGGTAGGATAGTGAATCACACTGTCACATAGCAAATGAGCACATTCCATGAAGTGTAAGAGTTAGATAAGGGGGAGTAACAGAGTAGGAGATAGGTGACATCACAGGGGGGAATGTCAGAAAGAAATCAAGCTCATTGGAGCAAAGTGGTATGTGAAAGATGTCAGTCACACAGCATAGAAAGAGGAGTGTCAACAGATAAGCATGGGAAAGTCAAGAAATGGAAGGTGTACACTGTGGCCAACACCAAAGTTTCTTGCTGTGCATCGCATCGCAGTGTGGGAGGCACGAGTAAGACAGAGTGCACGGGTGTAAGGCAGAGTAAGCATGTAGGTACCTGTGTAAAGATCTGTAAACTTGTTTGCGCTGGTGTGTGCACGTTTTAACCCGAATAAGCAGATTCTAGTCCGTGTAAGCATGTGTGCATGCGTGGTAGCCACTGTGAACATGTTTTCACTGGTATGCGTGCTGCTCCCCCCTCAGGAAACAGAGAGGAAAAGG
>NC_056738.1:104665429-104701490 GCF_019279795.1 Protopterus annectens | reverse complement strand
CTTTACTGTTTGGGGCCCTCAAGTGCATCCTGCAGGCACATGACATGTCATGCATTTTGTCTGCCGCCGCCGTTATGCTAACTCTCCTTGGCTGTGCTGTATCAGTTCTTCGCTCTTTGCATTTCTGCAACATCCACTACTTTCTTTGCATTCATATTCCTCCCCTTTCCCGTTTTGCAGGTTTCTGCATGCAGAGTTGTCAGCTGCCGATTGCCCTTCGTCGGTTGATTGGTGTTAATTGCTCATTACGACTCCAATTACACTGCTTCCGCATTTCCTCATATTCTCCGCATCACCTTCCTGTATCCATGGTTGTTGACGGGGCGACCGTCACATGACTGGTTTGGGGAACGTAGTCATCCTCGTGCACATGCATCTGTGCGCGCATTGTATACTCTCAGCGCATCTATTTCCTCACACGCCCGTCCTGATGCTGTGATGTGCATTGTACAGCCCAGGTTTGCTGGGCTCCAATGTGCTTCCTCCTACAGTGGCACACCCCTCTGTGATTGACAGGTATTCCCTCTAGGCCACTCCTCGGTGTTTTACCGCCGTTTGGTGCAGCCTTACGCCGGCGGGGGTTTTGCGATTCAGTATTATCTGCCTCATTTGCATGGCATTGACTACTAATACATGGTTACGGCGCCAGACATCGACGCCACTCCTTGGCAACCCTTGGGCTGTGGTTGTGGCTTTCCATTCATACTATGGTGTATTGTGGCTGTGATGCTGATGTGTCTTATACTGCTCTTTTATGGCATTGTCATATTACTTCATTGTTCCTCACCTTCCGCGGACATGTCCTGGGGTTCTGCTGTGGTTTTTGCGTACATAACATTTATGTCGTTATTTACATTTTCTGCATGTTTTCTTTTGACATTCTCGGTTTCTTTCCACATTGCCATGTTGCACCACTATGACACATGACGTTGGCAGCCTTCCGTTACTCCTATGTCATGTTTGTTTATATGTAAACCGTTTTTTTTGGTTTACATTGCCGTGCTGTTATGCTACGCCTGCGCCACTTCGTGAATCGCTACTTGCCTTCATTTGCATGGTGCAACACCGCACATGGGGTATTTAACATACCTACGCCGGAGGCGACGCAACTCCGGCGTACGCCGCTGATGCACGTGGGTTTGGATCGTACCTGAATCGCTCGGCGGCCATGTCTGGCATTGTGGCGCCTACTCCATGCGTGCGCCTGGCGCAAGGTTCATGAATCCCGGGGTATGACTAATTAACACATTCTTGAGATGTCACTACAGAGCATAGGGAATCTTTATGATAAAGCAATTCAGCCCACTCTTTTTTCCCTCATTTTTTTATTTTTTTCTCTGTAAACAGTTTATTTTGGGGATTGTTTTTTTTTTTTTTGTTAGCAGCTTTTGGAATATGTAGAAGTATTTTTTCTGCTGGATAAATTGTGGATGCATGAAGCAGGCACACAATGGTGATGGCTTCAGAAACAACAGGAAAAGTCACTCAAGGCGCCATGTCATGGGACAGGCATAGAGCTATAATAAAGAAGAAGGCAAAGAGTAAACTGAATACAAATTTAGACTGCAGTGACAGTTTCTCATCACAAGGTTAATTAAGAGTAGGCATTGCCCAGTGTAACTCTTATATTCTACCACTATACAGGATGCAATAAAGCAGGTGAAAGAGATAGGCCTACTACATATACTTGACTGACTGAGGCTTGTATCACATGAGCTTGGTCAAAACACTTTGTAAATGACAAATGCAAGCAAAAAAAAAAGCTTTTCCATCCCCATGTGGATGGTTTTGCTGCTGTACAACTTTATTATTCTCACTTTGAAGTCATTGCACCTCAGAAAAAGGGTGATTATTGAAAGGTGGCCAAACGCCTGCCTCTCTCTTTCTTTGAGGTTGATGGACCTCAGACTGTCCACAACTCAATATAACCAGCTGCTACCCTGAGTAAAAATGCCTGAACAAATGTGACTCTAACATTAGTGACTTGAGTAAGTGACAACACAGAAGTTACATGAATGTATGGTATGCAACAGAAACACTAACTTCAGGCAAAAACAAAAGGATATGCATCTTAGGAGGGAATCTGTAAAGAAGTATACCATTAGATACTATAAAAACATTCTAGAAGAAAACACATGAAGATGTTTTAGTAGAAATGTAGGTAGCAATACTGCAGAAAAAGAATTGGAGCACAGTTTGTAACTCATGTGGATTATTTACAGTGAGACAAGCAAAGGGTATTTGGGAAGTGGAGACATGGGAGAAAAAAACAAATACAACTTTGGTTACTTGTTGTGCAGCCACTCCCAGCAGTAAATACAGCTCTTTTATTGCTACCATTCACATGCCTATGCAGTACCATTAGGAGGTCTAACACTAGGTCCATGTAAATGCAGCAGCAGCTTTAATGTAACATCCCAGCTGAGAATGCACAACCTGATGTTGTAGCATGCTTAAGTTATGTCAGAATGCTGCCATGTACTGAAGGACTGACCTAGGCCTGAGGTCAGCTGCATGCTTTACACAAATAGGTACAGAAGTCTACCACTATTGTCTGTATTGTAACAAACATACTGGCTGCTGTGGAAAGTATTTCCAATTGCTGCTAGAGTAGATTCAGGTTTAATAATGGATGATCACTGATATACCATCAATTAATCTAAAATTGGTAAATAATTATGATGTTGAAAAAACTTCCCTGTGGACTGTTGGCTTCTTCACCACCCCACCACCCCAAACTTAAGTATACCAACACCAAGGTTGTCCAGGCACAAAGACAAAGAGAGTGCTCAGGTGAAATATAAACCAAGTGTCCCCCTTCTCTAATGCTGTGCAATTCTGTCAATAAACTCATATCCTAAACCTCCTGACACAAAATACTTAATTTTATAGATCTTCAGTATGGTCCACAAATTTTTTTCAAAAATGTTTTGAAAAATTGACTACAGAACAGTGTTATCTCTTCATCTTCACAATTACTGTCCTTCACTTTCTGGCCCAGAGCACTAACTTCACCTGTGCTGATCACTGCTCCAGCTACGTTTGCTTCCAGTTGAGTCCTGCCCCATGCGTGTGCATTGTCCAACCTACTCCATCATCATGTGTCTACTACATTTGTTTCTGTCCTTCAATGTCTGCCTATCCTATTATCTTTAGTTCCACCCCTGTGTGGTTGCTGCTATTTCTTCCATCTTAATTTTGAATAACTACAATGTGATGGGGTTATTAATAGTTCTTCTTATATCCTCTGAGGTATCTACCCTTTTCCCTGGCATTTACTTCCTTCAGTCATCACAACATACACATGCACAGTGTAAGTACACCAATTAAAGTGCACATAGCAGATGTCAAAGAAAAAACTTACTGTTATTACTGGTCCTGGAAAGTGAGCACATGAGCCTGCCACTGCACTAACAAGTGAGAAACACTGATGTGCTCCACAACAGTACTCATGCCACTTCTGCTGCTGGGTCTGAGTCTTTATGTGAGAGGAGATGGTGACTCACTAGTAAACACATAGATGCATGTACATAGCCAAAATATACCAGTAGGTTTAAATTAAACATAGCTTTCATCCTTGGGATCCTGTCGACCCATCAGCAACATTTTAATTGAGTTTTGTCTGATTGGAAATGAGCAAAATGAGTTTTGCCGAAAGTGGAGTTTTCTTTTTTTCTCCACTGTTGTGCAACCCCTGGTAGGTATATGTAAGTTTTAGCGAGTGTGGGGGTGAACGGGGGCTTGTCCCCTGAAAAAATACATCCGAGGTTCACTGAAACTCATTTCATTCTTTTACCGTCAATCAGAAAGCACTTGAATAAAGTGTTCTTGGGTTGATATACATGCTCAAGCTCTTATTTCTAGAATTAGGGATAAAGCCAAAATAAATCCTAAATCTGTTACACTTTTTTTAAATAATGTCAATATTGGCTAACAAAGATAAGAGAATAACAGTATTTGAATTAACATGCATTTTATTAATTGTCATTATTTGTTTACTGTAATCCACCACTTTTCTGAAAGAAACACTGAATTTAGAAATGAAGAAAGAACATTGGGCTAAAAATCAAAGAAGTAACCTTAAAATCATGAGCAGCTGAGAGCTATGATAAGAAACATACATTTTTTTCTTGTCTTCTCCTTATCAGTCTATAAATAATCTAACTCCCTCCTAAATATTTATTTGCAAAAAAATGTAAGTTGTCATACCCCACAAACATACCATGTGATATTATGGTCAGGATTCATGAGCTGCATTGTACAAGGCATGGTTGTTTACACGGCACTATGTAGCTACACAGGGAAGCATGAACTATCTACATGAGAGCATACAGTGTTTATGGGCAGCTAGCTGAACTTCAGGGTGTGCCTTTGAACCATGCAACAGGTGTACAAGTGGACCCAGCCATGCAATATAACTATGCTAGTAACCAAGCCAGACAGTGGAATTGATTTCCAACAGAGCAAGAAAGAATCCAGAGCGGCCAAGCACTACATAGTAAAATCTCACAAGAATAGAAGACATGAATTCAGAACAATATGCACAATGATGAAGATATCTACAATATTCTTTTCAATTTTACTGCAATGTGCTGCAATTGAAAATATTATTTATTGAATGTATTACTGCCTTTGTAAGAACTGTAACTTTAATGTTCTTTCATTTGTTCAGTTATGGAGCTTTTCTCCCTGGACCTCAACTGAAAAGGTACTTTTTTGCCCAGTTGGACTTGTCTTATAAACAAATGGAATCAATCAATCAATCAATCAATCAATCAATCAACCAGTTAATAAATAAATCGATCTCAACGTAGCGCATTACTTTTTTCAGCTAGACCACACATCATCATCATCATGTACCTGAGTGGGATGTCATCAAATACCATATATAACTAAGTAGCCATTTATCATTAGAAGCTGTACTGCAAAATTGCCCATATATGTGGAGACGTATTGAATTCACAAAAGGGAAGGCAACAAGTGAACGGGAAAACAGGGAAGGGGAAGAACAATCAGACAATCACACATAAAGACAGTATTTTGGGAGCATGCAGGATAAGTGAGAACATTTTTTGTGAGGATAGGGTCTCCTTTCTTATTCTTTTGCAGAGAAGAGAAGAGAAGAGAAGAGAAGAGAAGAGAAGAGAAGAGAAGAGAAGAGAAGAGGGGAAAGGAGGAAAGTAAAGGTGGTCAAGAAAGGGGGATGAGACAAACACAAAACAGCAAAGACAAACAGGGGTGGAACTGAAGATAATAGGATAGGCAGACATTGAAGGACAGAAACAAATGTAGTAGACACATGATGATGGAGTAGGTTGGACAATGCACAGGGCATGGGGCAGGACTCAACTGGAAGCAAACGTAGCTGGAGATAATGTGTCCCAGCCCAGAAGATTACATTAGAGGAAACTCTCCAGGCATAATGCATTAGGCTGGCCAGTACTGTGGGCCACATGACCAGACGTTATTGGACAGTTATTCAAGTGAATCTGCTATTCAGACCAGGAGGCTGCTCATATTGGCCATATATCTGCACATTCCTCACTCCACCACAGCCTTCACCTCCTGCTCCAGTTGTGACTAGGCCACTTAAAGTAATACAGGTGAGGTACCTGCCAGTGAGGAGACAGAGCCCCACCCAACAAGGCACTACCAGACACATTATATTTATCCACCTTAGCCACAACTTCAGCAGGGGTGAGATGCAGCACAGGAGTCTGTGGAGCAAGTCTACCTTACAGACCTGCAATTAGGATACAAAATATGAAGATAAGTCTAAGTACAGCTTCATGATACTGGACTGATAATTTAACAGACATATCACCCTTGTGAGTAGAGCCAACCATAGCTGGCAACAAGCCTCTCCTGCCTTTTGTGGAAGTCAACATGATTTGAATCATGTTCTGCTCATGCTGAAAATGAAAAGGCACATCAGACGAATAACAGATACAGTCCATCATGTGTTTTCCATCAGATGCATGACAGGCACGGAGGTGTGTGTCCACTGCACATATGTTAAGATACATGAACTGAATATGGCACAGATATGCATAAACACACACCAGGGAGTGAGCATGACTCTCCCTCAAACATAGCCTCACAGAAACCCACATGAAATGTAGTGGGCATATTGCATGCAGTGCCACCGCCACCACCACCACCGCCTCAACCTGACATGGGAGACCCACCCAGTAACACATCTAATTCCTTGGATGAGCTGCCAATTGTCTGCCAGTAGCAACAATCAAAAACATAATAGAGAAAAAAAGACAAAACATTAATATATAAAACAGAGAAGAAAAATATTTATTACACCATTCAGGGCATCCCAACCTAAACTCTGTTTCTACGCACAAAGATAATGAGGGCTCCTGCACCACAGTTCATCGAAACAATACCTAAACTTATCTTCTGTCCTGGTGATGCCTATGGCTGAGGACAGTTCCTCAGATGCAACATACCAACCATCCAGTTTCTTAAATGTTCCATGATAGGCCCCACTAGGCCCTGAAACAGTCATGAGAAATATAAAGGACTATCTCGGTCTCCTTCATGTACCATGCAGGTGCTGGTGAGCACTAGCAGAAGCTGACATTCTCCTGAATTTCTTTTGTAAATTTTGACACTTTGACAAGGAACAAGATGATGGCTTGTGAATCATACCTCCATTGTGATTTCTGCAGGATGGCTACTTGCAAGATGGCACAACATACATGCCTATACAGTTCCCCGATGCAAGTTCAGAGCCACAAGCTCTTAGAGGTGACTATAGGCAGTAGGCTGTCCCTTACACTGATGGTCACTGGTTCATAGTTCCATAGGATCGTAGGAGTTACAAGGCAGTGGAGTCCAAAGACTGCATTAAAATAGAATGATCCTTAGACACATAACCTCCTAACCTGGTTTGCTTATGTGCTATGCAAACTGATGAAAAATCCCATATGCTTGATGGAGTAGCACTCTGTTCTAGGGTAAGTCCTGTAAGTGTGGGAACATATTTTGCCTATTTGGGGAACATTATTTTGTATCTAGGCTATCCAAAGAAGTATACTGTACTCTGAAGGAATGTGGTAAGCCATGTTTTCTCTTCCTTCTTAAATATGTGCCCCCTTCTTCTCGAATTTTCGTAAAAAAAATGTTAGCAGAAGGAATATGTATGCCTGCATGTTTCTCATATTTGCAGAATGTAATGGAAATAAGAGAGCCCAAAATAACTGGGCTACCTGCCCCTGCACTTGCGTGCCGGTGTCCTGTCAGAAAACTCCTATGGCCTGTTAATGTATGCATCTGCATGTGGTGGTGAGTACATCAGCCAGATACCTACACACATTCTACCAATACCATAAACTGCAGGATCACATTGCTAATCAAAGTGACCCAAGCATCAGGGATGCCTGCCTTACCCTATACATACCCGTCGGTACATATACTTGCTGTATATATCTGCCCATACAACTGCCATATGACACCTCCTCACATCCATCCTTTGATAATTACATGTTCTGTGTAGGTTACCTTTTTTGCCTGTAGCTTTCATTCCTCCTATCCCACTAGTATGCAGTCTGTAACTCTGTGCCATGTGTTCACAGATGTCTGCATGTCTGCAAGATGATATGGGTGACAGAGGTTGTACAATTTCAGCCAATCTTAAACTTATATCAAGTTCTAAGCATTTAGGACACATGGGAGGTGCCTGTTGGGGAGACAGGGTGCTGACCCACCTTTATGTGAGCAGATGTGGCTGATAGTGGTCTGTGCCATGAATGTCATGGGAGACATAATCATATATTACAGTATGCTACATCATGCCAAGATCATTTGGGACAGTCTTGACTAACCTCTGCATCCCATGCTCAAAGCTTACCGGGATTCCTGCACCTTGGGTTATGTGCTGGGGCTGATGATGATGATGATGAGTGCTACAGAATCTCCATAGACAAGACCTGCAGGATGGTGGCATGGAATCTCAGGGGGGAGAGAAAACAACTTCTTGTGGCAGACTGCATTGTTATAAAAGTAGAGCTAGGGGAGGGGACAGGGACATTGAATGCTTACCTGGTATCATAGCTGGAAGGGTTACAGACTAATTTCTTTGGAATGATGAAGATGCATGGAGAATTGCGCACTATATTAATGCCTTTCTGATGGCAAATGACCAAGATGGCGAACAGCACCAGTACAGGAATAGTTTATTAAAGTGAGACTGTACCATAGATAGATAGCAAGCATGGCAATGGTCTACTAGGTGCTGCTTATTCATGATAAAGGTGACAATAGTCTGCTCCATGCCATGGGTTCAGCATACAGCAGAAGAACTGGTATAAAACTCCAAGCCTGAGTTTCAGTGGGTACTTGAGATGTACTTGGGCAGAAATAGGCAGATACTGACATGATGGCAATCTATTTCAATGCAAAACATCTGGCTCTACAATCACTTGCACTAAAGATCTTAATCCATACCAACAAATTAACAAAGATCAGTAGATGGAGGTCAGTGGGGAGCCATGGTGGTGCACAGGTTAGCATTGCCACCTCACAGCATGAGTTTCTCTGTATCGATTCTCAGCTGGGGTGCCTTCTGTGCAGAGTCTGCATGTCTTCCCTGTGGTCCTGTGGATTTCCTCTGGGTGCTCTGGTTTCCTCTCACATCCCAAAGACATGCTGCAGGTGGACTGGACACTCTAAATTGGCCCTAGGTGTGCATGTGTGCATGTTTGTGCCTTCTGTAGAAGGTTGGGCACTGTGTTGGCAACTCAACACTGTAAAACTCCACTGCCAATCATTCTGCAAACCATTGTTCCACTGTGGTGACCCCTAACTGGGAAAAGAAAAATAGAGGGAGGTCAGTGTATTCCAACTCTGTGGAATAAGTTACCAGTACAGGTCAAGCAAAGTACTACTTTGTCTACCTTTAGGCTAGCCTTAATGATTGGATGGGTAAACACAAATTTACACCAGGCTTATCATGTACAGCCCTGCACAATTAATAACCTAAAAAGGGTGATAAAAACTTTTAAGTGGGTGTATTTAAAGGTGCACATGGTTAGGCAGCTTATGGTTCTTGTGATTGCTTGTCTAATATTATTCCAAGTTTCTTATGTTCCCACATTTCTGTCTGCCTCTGGGTAAAAGGCCCTCAGAGACAGGTTTACATACCCAATTAATCAGCGTTTATACAACCTGAAAGGAGACTGCAACAACTTAGCATGACATTTCAACCTTGCCTCCTAAAATCAGATAATTAAAAAACAGAACTCAATGACAGAGAAGTTAACAAGAAAAAGCAGCTACAATTAAAATCCCCTAAACAGTGACAACTGCATAGAATGAGATGTGTCCTTGGTTCAATCCCCACAAAAGTCTCAGATTTCCTTTCCTATATGAGTTGCTAATCCAGTGCCATGTTCATAGTTTGCACTGCATTGAATGTTTATATGTTTGAAAATCACCTTCATTCTGGTTTTCCAGTTGAAGAGAAACTGTTCTTGGTGGAAATCAGGTACCTAACTGTACAGAGACTAATTGTGTGGTAGCAGCAGCCACACAAAATGTAGCAATGGGTCCTTGGTTCAATCCCCTTGAAGGGTGTGAGTTTTCCTTTCCAGTTGAGTTGCTAATCCATTGCTAGGTTCATGGTTTGTACTTCACTGGATGCTTGTGTGTTTGAAAATCACATCAGTGGTGATTTCCTTGTTGAGGGGAAAAAATGGCTCTTGGAGGAAGCCAGGTACCTAACTGTTCAGAGAGTCATTGTTGGTCTAGTGGTAGTGAAAACCACATGGAAAGCAGGGGACCTTCATCCAGTCCTCAGATAAGAATTTGAGTTTTCCTTTCCTATTGCACTATTAAGCCAATGCTAGGTTCATGGTTTGCACTGCACTGGATGCTTATGTGTTTGAAAATTGCCTTCATGGTGATTTCCTAAATGAAGGAAAAATGCTTTTGGAGGAATCCAGGCACCTAACTATTCAAAGAATTTGTGTACGTCTAGTATTAGTGACAACTCTATGGAATTCTTTGGGTACTGGGTTCAATGCCCCCCCCCCCCTTGTGGGTCTAAGCTTTTTTTTCCTGCTGAGCTGTTAATACAGTACTAGGTTCATGGCTTGTGCTGCAGTGGGTATTTGCATGTTTGAAAATTGTCTTCATGGTGGTCTCCTAGCTGAAGGGGAAAACTGCCCTTCAGGGAAACCTGGTTCTTAACTGTCAAAAGACTCCTTGAATGGCGAATGACAGTGAGAACCTCAGAGAATGCTGGAGGTCCTGGATTCAATCCTCATAAAATATCTGGGTTTTCCTTTCCTGTCTGAGTTGTTAATCCAGAGCTAAGGTCATAGTTTCTACTGCAGTGGATGCTTGTGTGTTTGAAAATTACCTTCATAATGTTTCCTAGCTGAGAGAAAAAGGTGCTCATGGAGGAAACTGGAAACCAGGTTCCTTACTGTCCACAGATTTCTTCATGGTCCAGTGGTAGCAACAACTATAGAAAATGTGGGGTTCTGTGTTCAATCCCCTGGTAAGAGCCTGGTTTTCCTTTCCTGGTGAGTTGCTAATACAGTGCTAGGTTTGTGGTTTGTACTGCACTAGAAACTTGAGTATTTGAAAATTATCTTCATGATAGTTTCCTACTCAAAAGGAAAACTAATCTTAGAGGAAATCGGGAACATAGCTGTCCAATGACTTGTTATTGGTCCTGTGGTAATGGCAGCTGTGTAGAATGCAAGGATCCTGGGTTCTATCCCCAGACAAAGGGTTTAGTTTTCTTTTCCTGTTGAATGGGGAGAGGCAAAGAAAAAATAGGTATGGTTTCTAAAAACTACAAGGTAATAATTACTGCTACCCATTTTTCTATATGAAGCTCCTTGAACTGGAGGAGAGTTATAAGCTACCCAAACATAGGGATTAGAACAACAAAAGACAGATAGTTAAGGAGAGGAGAAAGTGCTATGGGTCACTCTTTCTGGAAGCAGGTTACAGTTTTAGTATTTGCACACAGGTTAAGTATATGCCACTTTCTAAGGGTGTATAATGACACAATAATACAAGATGTGTCAACAATGACAGAAGAAGAGGCACAGTTGTTGTGGGATCTGAATGTGTCAGATGTTTCCTGGCACACATTACAGGAGTTTGTGAGTTTTTTTACAAGTTGTGCAGTCCAGTGTGTCTAATCAGTAAAAAAAAAACAGTTCTCTGTCTTTGTATATGAGGAAAGAACTTTCATTTTGCAGCTAAGAGTGGGGCACTCACTGGGAGTCAGAGGAGTCTTCATGGTGGCAGTTTCTTATGTAGATGATGCTGAGGTTATGAGACATTTTTCAAGCATTCCTGATAGGTCCAGCCATGTACTTAATCCATGTAATGGATGGTTTTCTCTAAGAATAGGAGTTTACTTTCTTGTGCACCAATAGTTATATCTCCCAGTCTCTTCTGATCTCTGGTTTGAAGTTCTCTAGCTGCTGTTATCACTGGTCACATTCTTGCCCCTCCAAACCATAGACCCATGTGATGACTTTTCTCTGGACTTCTTCAAGCAGCCTCATATCGTCTCCTTGTTTAGCCTCCAGACATATATTTTAATTTATTTGCTCAAGAATCAGAGGCAAAGCCAAAAATTGTAGGGGAACAAAGGCCACAAATCAGATTAGATTCATGTCAATAGATCAACACAAATTTCCCCTATGGTACTCCAATGTGTTGGGCAAGACCCCATACCTCCCAAACTTAAACATACCAACTCCATACAGCATTAAATGGCAAATTTACTTTGAACAGTTAAACCTTGATACATTTGCCTTTGACAGATTGAAGATCCCAACTAGGTTCCTGGTTTTGGGCCTTTATCAATTCATTCCCTATGATTCATTAAAAATTGTGTAGGCTTTGCTTGAAACCTATACAATTAAGTGTGTTAGCACGATGAGTGGCAGTGTTCATTGAATACGCATGCTGCTCATCGTACTTACATGTATACAAGCGCCTTTGCATTGCCAGCAGCACTGTTGGCAGCCATGAAAAGGTCCAACACACAATCATTCACTGGCTGGAGCACAATTAGGCAGACCCCAATGAAGGTTTTTTGCTCTTCAATAAAAATAAAAAGACAGCCAAAAACAGTGTAACTGGACTTCATTGCAACTAAATTTGCCAACAGTAAAGGTCTGATTTACATATCCTTCTCCTAAGGGTATACACATTTACAAAACATTATTATTTTATACAAATATATATATATATATATATATATATATATATATATATATATATATATATATATTTATCTATCTATCTATCTATCTATCTATCTATCTATCTATCTATCTATCTATCTATCTATCCATCTATCATGACAACAATCCAGCTTTGCCAAATACGCCAATAAAATTAACAAATAGTAGTTGGTCCATAATTTCAATTGTAATGATCTCAGTTGTAAAGCTAGAACAATTGACACTTTGTCCTTTAAACCTGGGGTGATGTGGGCACCAAGTTTTAATTGCCACAATAATTCCTTGTACTCTAATAAAACCTCACACATCCAACTTCTCTTTTCCTGCTCCAGTATAATAAACTTACATTTTTGAAAACCATTGCATTTTTACATGCTTAAATAGTGCACTTTTTCAATGCAACTTTTTATGTCATAGATGTGTTCATATATCCTAACTTTCAAAGTCCTTTTGGCCTTTCCAACATAAAAACTAGTATACGTTTTGCAAATGGCCAATTACACAATCCCTGTAGTTTTACAATTCTCACTTTTAGGGAATATTACAGATCTAAAATCATTGTGCAAAACTAATTGATCAACTTCTAAAATAAAAGTACATTGCCTACAACTACTATACTTCCTTGTCCCATATCCTTTCTTCTCAATGTACAAATTTGGGGGTTTTACCATTTCTAACATGGCCTTTATGTTGTTTCTTCTCATGAAATCATATTGTGGATATTTAACCAGACATTTATGTTTTTTCATCATTCTTAATTATAGTCCAATTATGCCTAATAATATTAATTATGATCTCTAAATAGTTGTAAAATGTAACCACTAAAGCCCTTTCAAAGTTCTTTTTTTAACTTTTTCAACCTTTTGGGTTTGAGACAACTTGTGTCCTAATAGGAGGGGAACGTGTTGTACCTATATTTTATTACTTCCTTACTAATTTTGAATAACATCCTCTTTGGGTATCCCCTGCCACAAACATATCCAATACCTTTTTTTATTTATAACTTTAATGTCTCTTCATTGATATTATTCTAGAAATTCTAATAAGTTGGCCCTATACTATACTTTTCTTCTGACTATAAGGATGCAAACTCTCAAAATGTAAATAGTTGCCACTGAAAATGGGCTTTCTCAAAATATTAGAAACAAAACCTTTTTCACTTTTATAACAGTTACATCCTAATAATTTATACTATTATAATCAGCCTGATGGGTAAACCTTAAAAAACTGTAGCATTGTTAATATACAAAAAAAAAAAAAAAAAACAACAACATAAACTCATCGATACTTTTTAGTGGGCTTTTCCATAAGAAATTATATTATGTAAAAAACTAAGATAAATTTTACAGTACTGGTAGTATTCAGAAGTAAATGCAACATTTTCCCATGAGGGCAAAACCAAATTTACAAATACAGGGAAACAACTAATGCCCATAGCCACCCCCTCCATCTGTTTATAAATCTCACCTTCAAAAAACAAAAAGTTGTTCTCTAATACAACCCCCATTGTGCCAACAAATAGGTTAATCCTATTAGTAATTAACTACATGTTGTAAAGGAATCGTGGAAAAAAATCCAGCCCCATCAATTGGGGTATACATGTAAATAAACTGACTACATCTATGATCAAGAAATATAGTTCTTTGTCCCATAGTTCATACTTGAGTCAATCTAATAAATACCATAAATCTCTAAGCATGTGCTTAAAAGTTCCAAACACTGGTTTTAACTCTCTAGCAATAAAAACTGACAAGCATAGGTTTTAGAATTTTGTGCCAAGACTATAGGTCTAAACAGGGGGTTCAGCACATCCTTATGTACCTTAGGTATTCCAAAAATATGTGGAATATGGGTTCACTGAAAAATTGTATTCAGAACTAGTGATCTGTGGTCGAAGCAAATATTCTTCAATAATCAAATCTATATTACTGTAAGCTGCATTTATCTAATTTTTAGAAATTTGTATGGATGCATCTTCACTATTCATTAAGTTAAGCATAGCCCCTGAGTAATCTTCACTATTAAATAATACTATTCCCCTACCTTTGTCGGGTTTCAAAACTCTAATTGTTTTGTCATTAATCAAGCACTGTAGAAATTTATTTTCATCAAATATTAAATTGTATTTCTTATGCACTCCTTTAACATCTAAAAGGTTTGTCTACTATTCCTTTCACAGTTCCTCTCAGTAACTTGTAAAATTTTATTTAAAGGTGGGTTGAAAGTACTTTTTTTCCCTTTTTTTGATGAAATTGTTGATATAGCCTCTTCTTCCATGTTATTAGCAAAAAAAAAAAAGCAGACTAAATTCAACTTTACAGTAAATAACCTCAGTTCAAATAAGATATTCACATAATCAAATAATTCTGGATAGGGACATATTTAAATCCTTTCTTAAATGGAGAAAAATAATCATCATCAATCTCCAAATGGGTATAATTAAATATGTGGAAAGCATCCTTTGAGGCCACAATTTCTTTTCTAGCCTCACCTCCAGAAACACAACTCAGGCCTTCCTCCCTGTCCTCTGAGGTTTCCACCCTGGTAGGCCATTACCTGCCATTGTGCTTGTTGGTGGTAATGTTCCCCTTTCCTGCCTTGGCTTGCTATCCTCTCTGAGTGACACAGGGGCAGAAATTCTAAAGGGTCCCCAACATTAACCCCATCAACATTAACTTGATTACTAAATATTGCCTTGTTGTTAACCACCTCCTGGTTTCTTAAATGGGCACATTTGAAACATTATTGTTTCTGTCATGTTGAATCCACCCTTTTTCCATTAGTCATAGGGTAAACATTCTTCTCTGATAATGTTGTAAATCTTTCATATTTTTTTTTGTTTTGTTTTTACAGTTTTTAACATTACTACAGTGCTGATCGACATTATAAAAATACCCCCTCATATCTATCTAGTACTGTACTGAATAACAAATCTTTCTTAATTTTGTTGTTTAATTCTTCTTCTTTCAAAATCCAATGAATCAAATAGTCATTAAATCAAACCCATGTCTATCAAACATCTCTATAAGTTCATGATGAAACTCGGAACCTTATTCAATGTTGTTGGGAAATTTAGAGTGTATACTGCTATAACAGCATGTAAACTAAAAAACACACAAGAAAGTGTTCGAACGTCATCCCAATCACACTTTATGATAATCTTACATCATGCCTTACAGTAAGAAATTTGTGAGTAGTCATGTCCTATAAAGCTCTACAGTGTGAAGAAAAGAATGATGGTAATACATAAATGTTAACACAGAGCATTTTTATTTGGAAATTAAGTAATGCCTGTGAGTAATCAATGATATATTCAACATTTGTATCTTGCCAGACTCAGACACATGCCAGGACAGATATCAGAAAGCTGCAAATCAACCTCTGATGCCACAGAAATAGACATACAGTGTGTGTCATGACAAATATAGTCCATGTGTGGGTGAATGACTTGAGACATACCTCACTGGACTGTATAAAGACAGACATAACTGAGCCTTCAGATTACGCATCACAGGCAGGTATAAGCCTAGCCTTAAGCGACATTCGACCTTCTCCAAGGATGATGCTACAATACAAACAAAGAATGATTGATTCTAATAATTGGCTTAGCTTCTGGTGTCAATCCAAGGGGAACCAGTATCTGTCAGCCTGGGAGGACATAGTTGACAGGCCATGCTGCTTTGCTAGAGATGGCCTGCACCTGTCTCCTCTAGGCTTTTGGATACTGGCAAAAACATTAGCCACCCCTATTGTGCCTTTTTTAGGCAGTGTCAAAATAACCAACCTCCCAACATAACAAAATCCTCTCTAGATAAACTCAAGATACTACTGCCTAATGCTAGTAGTGTAAAGAAGAAACTGCACTAACTGGAAGCACTCCTCAGTTTGGAAGATGCTGACATCTGTGCACTCACAAAGACATGGTTCAAAGGCATGGAAAACACCCTGGACATACAGGGCTACAATACCTTCCTTACATTCAGACCACAAACTGAGCATGAAAGAACCACAGGAGGAGATATATCCACCTTCATTAAGGACAAGTACACCTCGAGACTGGTCAAACAGTATGACTCTCTTGAGCTACTCCATGTCTAATTAACTACAGGCAAAGCTCCCCTCTACATCATAGCTAGCTATAGGCCCACCACCATGAAACAGGAAAAGCATACTGAATACCTAGACTTACTGGAGTCACTTGACATACAGCCTAACATCTTACTCATGGGTGATTTTAATTATCCTACTATCAACTGGGAAATATACATGACCACAAACATGCTGATTCAGAAGTTTTTGGACTTTGTCATTGCAAATGCTTTGAATCAGCTAGTCAGCACACCTACAAGAGGCTCAAATGTCTTGGACATAGATAGTACTCATGAACATGGGAGAGCATTGCACCTCCTCCTGTGTGATGTCCTCCCAGGTAAGATCTGACCATAAATAAGTTTTGTTCGATGTAGTTATGAGTAGATACCCTATCAAGCTCAAAAACACTTAAGAATATTTTAAAGACACACTTCCACCTACTAAGTGATGGTATAAGAAGTTTCAAAGCCCCCTCAAACACAAATAACATGAACTCCTATGCAGAGATGTACACCAATATGCTGTATAACCACTTAAGCAGTTGTATAGCATCGGCTGTACCTGAATGGATTAAAATCAGGTCTTGCTGAAAAAACAAGCTGCCCTGATGGACCCCTCCTATAAACAGGCTATACAACAAGAGAAATAATCTAATGTCCAAGAACAAGAAACAAGAGGGAATTGGCTCAGCAGAGGAAGAAATGCTTCTCTAGCTTAAACAAACAAACTACAGATTTTGTTGTCCTCCAAAGCTAATTTCAAAGCAAAAGTGGCCCCCCTAGCTAAGGATAATCAAACGGCATTCTTTAACTACTTCCAAAATCTAAACGGGAATACCCAGCTATGAGCTGAACTGGTTGTGGATAGCACCACCCTTACTCAACCGGAGGTAATAGCCAACCTGCTAGCTCTCAGATTTCAAGCAAACTTCACCCATTTGTCCCCTCCAGTCATCCCCCAAAGTATACCTGCAACCATTCCTCAGCCTATTATCTCAAGATAATAGGCAAATTAAAGGTTATACCGCTAAACGCTATGAGTCTAAACATGAAACTGAACTCATTGCTAGCATTCTTAACCCTGGAAGATGCTGACATTTGTGCAGTCAAAGAAACCTGGTTCAAAGCTGTGGAGACCATGCCACCCATACCAGGTTACTCATCCTATTATACATTCAGACCCCAAACCATGGGCAGCAAAGCAAAAGGAGGTGGAGTTCCAATATATATCAAAGACATACACACCTCCAGGCTGGTCACACAGGAGGCACTCCAGGTGCAGTTAACCATTGACAAGACCCTTATTCAAATCATAGCTAGCTGCAGGCTCCCACCTTTGACTCAAGATGCCCACTCCACCTGTCTGGACCTCTTCAAATCTATCAAGATTAAACCCTTTACCCTGATTCTGGGTGACTTTAACTATCCAACCATAGACTGGAAGAACTACTCATGCCAAAACACAAATGCCCAGAGATTCCTTGATTTCTTCAATGTAAATACCTTGGACCAGCTGGTCAACACCCCCACAAGAGGTGATAATATCTTGGACTTAGTACTAACCTACATGAGTAACCATTGCAGCATCCCTACAGTGTCATCCTCCCTGGTAAGATCCGACCACAAAGTGGTCACATTTGAATTCACCATCTCCCTGACCCCCCCCCCCCCAGCTAGGTTCAAACAAAAAAACTTCTCCATAGCTGATTACAACCTCCTGAGGGAAGGTATAAACAGCTTCACAGCCCCCTCCCCCTCTGTAGGAACTGGCACATATGTCCAGACCTACACCAAAGTACTACACGAGCAACGAGCATTTATATAGCTGCATGGAATCAGGAATACCCAACAGGATAAAATCCTCCTCCTCAAGGAAGAGTAAACCTGTCTGGTGGACATCTGCAATAAATAAGCTCTATAATAAAAGGAAAAAAATTAGTGTCCAGGACCAAGAAGGAGCAGATTCCTGCTTGGAAGTGATCTCTCCTTAGCCTGAACAAGTAAATAAGAGCACTAGTGAAATCCTTCAAGCAAACTTGGAGTCCAAACTGGCCACATCTACTAAAGACAATCATAAAGCCTTCTTCGCATATGTCCGCAGTCTCAAAGAAAGCACTCAGATCTGCTCAGAACTGGTGGTCAAGGACACCACCTATACAAATGCCATACATATAGGAAACCTGCTGGCAAACAGGTTCAGTGAAAACTTTACCCCTCTGTCCCTCATCAGTAAATCAGGACATCCCCAGCACCTGCCTCCCTCCCTTTATCTCTAGGAAGCAAGTCATCACTGCCCTCTCAAAGGGAAAAATACAGCCTTCATGGGATCTGATAACATCCCAGGCTGCATCCTACATGAATTCAGGCAGGAACTTGTGGCACCATTAGGCATCCTATTTATCCAAAGCCTGACTACCATCTTTGTCCCAGCCACTGTCACCCCTTTGCACAAAGGTGGAGCATCCACCGATCCAGGAAATTATAGACCCATCAGCCTAACTAGCCTGATCTGCAAGGCCACGGAATGGATTATCATGGACCTCATTAACAAGGACATTAGCAACCTCCAAACACTTGATCCCAGACAGTTTGGCTTTGTCAAGGGGAGGTCATGCCTGTTAAATTTGGTTGACTTCTTTGAGACAGGCACCAAAGCTATGGATGAAGGAAAAACAGTGCACACTGCCTACCTTGACCTGGCCAAAGCCTTCGATACTATTCCACACTTGGGTTAATAGATAAACTTTCTTAACTAGGCATCAATCCATATGTTACCAGATGGGAAGCCAACTGGCTCACTGATAGAACTCACCTGGTCAAAACAGGGGATGCCATCTCAAGCAGTAGACCCATAGTGAGTGGTGTACCCCCTGGGATCGGTCTTGGAGCTTCTGTTGTTTGGGATATACTTTTCTAAGGTGCAGGCCAAAACCAGTAGGCTATGGTTGACCAAGTTTTTAGATGACTGCAAGCTGGGTGTTGTCATCAATTCCCCTAGTGATGTGGACATCCACCAAGAGGGTCTCACCCAAACAAATGACTCATGCCAGAAAGATGGCCTTAAACTGAATGCCAAAAAATGCATTATCATCCCCTTTGGGGATAGTGACATCCCCACAAATTATCATATTGATAACAAGGTCTTAAGTGCGTAATCAGTTGTGAGGGACCTGGGCACCCAGGTTGATAGCAAACTGACCCTGTATTGCCTCCACTGTATGGAAAGCTTTCTACATGGCCCACCTCATTAGTAAGGGTATCTCATCCAGGGACAAGGAGATCATAACATCCCTGCATTCTTCCCTTATAAGACCCATTATTGAGTACAATGCCCCATTCTGCATATACCTCACCAAGCACATACAGCAGCTGGACAGACCACAGAGGTTCCTCACCAGGAGAATCCAGGGCCTCAAACATCTACCCTACACAGATAAGCTAAAAAGCCCTGTCCCTCTAGTCAGTCTCATACAGACTCCTCAGAGGTGACCTCTGTCTGGCATACAAAGCAATCGCAGACCTCACCTTGATGGGAATGCTGCATATCTGCAAATCATGCTCCACTCAAGTAACCCACATGCGTGAACTCAACCTGGTCTGTGACATCAATAGGACTTGCTGGTGGGACAGATTTGTGTCCCAGAGACTCCCCCTTTTGTGGAATAGACTCCCTTTCCACATCAAGTAGAGTACCCCATTAACCTTTTTTTAAGTGCATCCTGGATAACTGGATGGGGAACAGAAAATACACCCCTGCTGGACAGGGGCATTGAGTGCTAACTTGTTGGAACATGGGCTAAATTCTTGGCTGAACTTGTAAGGGCCTCAGGACTAATAGTCTAGTAACTTCCTATGATCCTATGATCCTAAGAGAGCAGGTCATCTTGGTGCTCTCCAAGGCCAAAAACACAGCATCAATGGGACTAGACAACATCCCAGGTTGCCTTTTAAACAGCTTAAGACATGACCTAGCAGACCCACTTGGATCCCTGTTTAACCACAGCCTGCGAACTGGCTATGTTCTGGTGGAATGGAGGGCAGCAACAGTATTTCCTCTGTACAAAGGGGGATCATCAACTAACCTTGGAAATTAAAGGCCCATAAGCTTGACTAGCCTCATCTGCAAGGCCATGGAAAGACTCATGGACCTTATTAACAAGGACATAGGTAATTTACAAACTCTGGACCCAACCCAGTTTGAATTCATTAAAGGTAGATCATGCCTGTTAAACATGCCTGTTAAACATGGTTGACTTCTTCAAGAAAGTCACCAAAGCCCTGGATAACCGAAAGACAGTGCATACCACCTATCTTGACCTAGCCAAGGCATTTGGCACAATCCTGCACTCAGGTATTATAGAGAAACTCTCCCAACTGGGAATTAACCCCTACATTACCAGATGGGAAGACAACTGGCTCACTGACAGGACACACCTCTAGCAAAAGACTAGTCATCAGTGGTGTACCACAAGGTTCTGTGCTGGGCTTCTTACTGCTTGGAATTTATTTCTCAGAAGTCCAGGTGAACTTGGATGGGTTGTGCTTGACCAAGTTCACTGACAATTGCAAATTGCAAGCAATCACTGAGTCTGCCATTGATATTAATATACTGCAGACAGGGTTAACACAGACAGATGAATGGTGCCGAACTCACGGATTAAAGTTAAATGCAAAAAAATGCATTATTATTCCCTTCTGGAAAGCTGACACCCCTGCTAATTACATTATAGACAGCACCCCCCAAGTGTAGAGCCAGTGGTACGTGATCTGGGTACTCAGGTCAATAGCAACCTGAACCTTGATCACCACATAGCCACAGTAGTAAGGAAATCCTTCTGTATGGCACATCTTATAAGTAAAGGCATCACATTTTGATCAAAGGATGTTATAATTCCATTATACTCTTCCCTCATCAGACTAATAATTGAGTACAATGCTTTTTTTTTTGCATGTACCTCTCCAAACACCTGCAACAATTGGAGGGACCACAGAGGCTTCTTTCCAAGAAATTACAGGGTACATAAAACAAGTCTTATGCAGAAAGGTTGAAATCCCTGTCACTGTATTCTGTCTCCTACAGGTTACTAAGGGGTGATCTGTGCTTGATTTAGATGGCAGTCACTGACCCAGTTCTAATATAAATGCTACACATTCATAAATCAAACAGGGTCACTCGTTCCAGGGATTATAACCTAACCTCTGACATGAACAGGTCATGCTAGAGAGATAGATACATCTCCCAGAGACTTCTGCTTCTCTGGAGCAAGCTTCTAATTCATGTGAAACAGAGCCTCTTTAAATACAACATAGATCAATGGATGAGTGACCTCAAATTCACTCCTGGGGTGGTGCCCATGTCCATCCTGGACAGAGGAAGGCATTATTAACTACCATAGACCCTTACCTCTGCAAACCTCATTCACCTAACCACTGACAATTGAGGCAACTCGAGATAAATGTGGCTCGGCTTATAAGAGCTCTAGGGCTGTTAGCCTAGTAACCTTCTATGAACCTATAAAGCACTTATAGCACTTTACTATTGTAATGTGCATTGATCCCCCACCTCGGAGGGTAATGCCTTAAGCATGTTGC
Organism: Protopterus annectens; assembly: GCF_019279795.1. NCBI lineage: Eukaryota > Metazoa > Chordata > Ceratodontiformes > Protopteridae > Protopterus > Protopterus annectens. Next base: position 104,679,577 of record NC_056738.1, on the reverse strand, counting down.
CCTCTGACAGTGTCATAAATACTTTCTTTGTCTAAACCATCCAGTGTGACACACTTGTCTGACAGACAAATGCTATCACATTCAAACCCCTATTATATTACACACTCTACAGAGCTGTATATGACTGTGTCTGCCAGTCAATGGAGCTTTCCACAAATAACTGAAATTAATGTGTGAAGTAAGAAAGGACATTTGATGATAATATGTACAATAATATTATGTTAGAATTATGAAAAAGAGATAACTATACTAATGTTCACAAAACTGTGATCAATGCAATTTCAGTGTTTTTTGACCAAGAAAGCTATATCTGTTGTTTTGTACACATGCTGTCCCAGAATTGAACCACGTTCTCATTCTGTGTAGATATGCCATACAAGCCATTACTGAATGTATGTGGCACAGGAGCAATTATGCCACAACACACAGATCAACTATTTTACTTTCAAGAAAAATATGTTTATATTTGTCTCTGCAAAGGAAAAGTGAGAATAGTAACTTCATGCACTATTGCTTGTGTAATGTCTGTTGTTGTTGTGTCGTTTGGCTTTTTCTGGTTAGGAGTCGCCACAGCGGAACTCCGGTCTGCTAATGATTGGCAGTAGATTTTTACGTGCCGAGTTGCCAGCCCTGATGCACAACCTTCAACAAAGGTATGCCCATTAATGCATATCTCCACACAGAAGATGCTCTAGCTGAGAATTGAACAGGACAACGTCTTACTGTAGGGGGACAACGCTACCACAGCACCGCCACCGCAGTTGTTTGTGTAATGTCTTTACACTCATATAATGTTGACCTTTGCTAAAACTGAACAGCAAGCCATCTAAGTCCACTCACTAATGAAGTGTATGAATCACAAGTAGTGGAAGTCATAACACAGCTCTGAGTCTCCATCTATATGAAGTCATTACATCATATGTTTGTGTTGCAAACAATTTGTATGAGATACAAGGAATGGAGGGGGCATCTCCCACTGTAAATGTAGATATTACAACAGCTGAGGATGTCATTCATACACAACAGTATAAGGACACACAATGTTTACAGTCACTCATTGAACAACTGACTATGTGATGACAGAAGCTAAATTATATTGTGAAGAATGAATGCAGCACACTGCAAGTGTTGCTAAAACTGTGAGATATTTGGGTACTTGAAGTTGTGATTCATGTAATTACTGTAAGTTATATATGGGCCTGATTTCTTTAAACGACTGTTGCTGTATGCCTGTTTCTCACACAACATTGCCTTTGCCTTCTGCTAGGTATTTTATTTATTTATTTTTTATTTTATTTATTTTACATTTGTTGACCAGGTTGGTCTGACTGAGCTAGTGGCTCATTTTCGGCGGAGACTCGGAAAGATAAGCTCCACAGTGAGATAAAGTTATAGATCATTTACAGAAACCTAAAATACATTCAAATTACATAATCATAAAAAAAGAATGATACATTCTGAAGTACATAATAACTTTCAAAAACATTTATACACTGTTTACAGTGGTAGTGAAGTGAAGAAACCAAGAAGCACTATTGTGAGACAAACATTTTGAAAAGGCAATGCACATCTAGGATGGACTCAGTGAACCAAACATAAAATAACTTAAGATATACACTCAGAGGTACAATGCAGGGGGTTCTTGGTATTAAACTAGGTTAACCCTGGCAAGAAATAAAAAGAGGAGAGACAGTAACAGGGGATAAGGGTAGTTAAATCAACAGAATAACACATGTTTAAATAATAAACGGAGATGGGAGAAGAATACTAAGGAGGAGAGATGAGAGATGGGAGGTTGAGAGAAGGGAAAAGAGTAGCTGAAAGGAAGATGTTAGAGGAAAAGTGCAGGTGGAAAATTAGACAATGGAAGAAGGGGTGTGAAAGGGAGTTGAGGGAGGGTAAAGGTAACATGGGCAGAGGAGAGAGAGGGGTCTTGAATACATACAGAAAGAGGGTCGGGGGGTGAGTGCAGTGGCAAGACCAGTTTTTCTTAAGGTATTCTCGAGTGGCTGTTTTGAATTGTTTAGGATGGTTAAGGACCTAATTTCTAGGGGTAGTTGGTTCCAGGATGTGACGGGGTTGTAATTATAGAGTAGACAACCTGTTTTGGTCTTGGGTTCATAAATCTGAAGCAGGTCTTAATCAGAGCTGTGTAATGGTCTAGCAGAAGAGTATTTGGATATAATAGTAGTAAGGCTGGGACAGAAGAAAGGCAAGTATAGGATCTAGTGGATAAACTGTAGTTGATGTAGTAGGAGCAGGTGGGGAAATTCTAGCCATTCTAGTTGCTTAAGGGATATGCAGTGGTGAGACTTATAGGCTTGGTTTGCAGAGAATCTGGCCACCTTATTATAGGTAGTTTCTAGTTTGGTGAGGAGTGTGGAGTTCAGATTTGTGAGTAAATTATAGCTGTATAATAGAGTAGGAGGAAGAAATGCATGACAGAGTTATTTTGGCCCTGTTGGTTAAGTATTTTTTGTTGAGGTAAAGGTGTCCGAGTTTCTGGTGTGTCTTTTTGATAGTTTGTCACATGTAGATCAAACTTAAGCTGATCATCTATTATGACTCCTAGTGGTTTTGTGCTAGGTTCGACTGAGACGGATGTGTTATTGCTTGATAGAATAGTAAAAGTAGATTTGAAATTAGAGAAGTTCTTGGGGAGAAGGAGTAAGAGCTTAGTTTTCTTAGGGTTGAGAATTAATTTGTTGTCATGGAGCCATGTCTCTATGGAGTTGAAAGATGCTTGGATAGTAGAGTGGAGGTCTGATGGATTGTCTGCAATGGTGATGACAGTAGAGTCATCAGCATAGTGTACAAGTGATGACTGGGGGCAAGAGGTATGTAGTAGATTAGTAAAAATATTGTAGTAGTGGCCCAAGGATAGATTCTTGGGGGACTCCCATTTCCGCAGTGGGGGGGGGGTGAGTTGAGAGCCATTTGACTGATTGCTGGTGGTGTGAGAGGTAGCTTGAGAACCAGTAATAGTAGGAGAAGAGAAGTTTTGATTAGTTAGTTTGGCCAAGAGAAGAGGATGGGAGAAAGTGTCAAAGGCTTTGGAGATGCCCAGGAACAGGCAAGAGACAAATTTATTATTATCACGAGCCAGAGATATAGTATTGATGAAGGATATTAGTGCTGTTGCGGTACTATGCTTGGGACAAAATCCATGTTGCGTGTGTGTAAGTAGGTTTTCCTGAAGTAGGTAGTGCATTACCTGATTGTGAATACATTTTTCTAAAATTTTAGAGAGGGGAGACAGTATAGCTATTGGTCTAAAGCTGGATATGTCAGAGGAATTTCCTCCTTTGTGTATGGGTAATGTATAGAATTGTTTCCATATGGAGGGGACATAAAATTCAGTAATAGAGCAGTTGACTAAGATAGGTACTGGGTAGGCTAGGGGTTCTGCAGCAATCTGTAGGAAATAGGAGGGTAGATTATCAACAAAAGGGAAGCAGGGTTTAAGTTTAGAGAGTAAAGATTTCATATAGTTTGTTGATACAGGTTTGAGGGAGAAAGAATATGAGGGCTTGGGAAGAGAAGAGGAGTTAGAGGGGTTGTTGGCATTGTTGCTAGTGGGGAGAGAGTTAATTAAAGTGGTTATAGATTCAATAAAATGGAAGTTGAAAATGGTAGCTGTTTCATCTGGTGTGTTGTTTGGGCAAGGGTTTGGAGGGGAAGGGTTTCCAGGGTGCAGTATGTGATTGCTAGAGTTCCAGAATTTTTTAGGGTCTGATTTAAGGGTAGTAGGGGGGTTAGTGTAGAAGTTCTTTTTGTCATTGTGGATGAGTTTTTTTACTTGGTTTCTGAGTTCTTTATAAGTTTCTAGTAGAGAGGGGGTCTTGGTTTAGTCCATAATTTCCCCATCATGTCTGTTTTTTATAAGGGCATGAGTAGCTTTAGTAAGCCAAGGAGCAGTTTTAGATTTGATTCTGACTGTGCGGAGAGGGGCGAGGGAATTTAGGATGTTAAGGAAGGCAGTGTTCAAAGAATGGACAGCTTCATCAAGGGGGAGAGTAGTAAGATGTGACCAGTTAATTCTAGAGCGATAGTCTATGAAGGAGTCAGGGCAGAAGGTTGATAGTCTGCGGGATGTAATATACTTGTGATGCCTAGTGGAGTGAGGAGTATGTCTAATGACTGTAACAGGGCAATGGTCACTTAGGGCATTTGGGAAGGTCTGGGCATTGTGGTAGTTTTGGGGGTGGGAGACCAAAATCCAGTCTAGGAGGGAGCTAGGGAAGTGGGATTTATTGATATGAGTAGGGGTAGTGATTAGTTGCTCAAACCCATGCAAGTTAATAAAAGAGGTTGAGTTGGGCACTTGGGGTGAGAGCCAGTCATTATTTACATCTCCCAGGATGATGGTTTCATTATGGGTAGTTTGAGAGAGGTGGGATAGAATGTTTTCCAGTATGCTAATGTTATCTCTGGGAGGGATATAGATCACCTCTACCGTAACGGTGGTGAAATTGTTGAGTTTGAGGTTGGCCAGTAGAAGCTCAGCTGTAGAGAAGGAGGGACTAGGATTGTCAGGACTCAGGAGAGTGAGGTGGTTGGAGTAAAGAATGGCTACTCCTCCACCCTTTTTCTTTTGCCTGTCAAGTCTAAGGATGTTGTAACCATGAGGGATAAGATCACTATCAAGGTTGTGAGGTTTCAACCATGTTTCAGTCAGGGTGATTATGTCAGGTGTGTAATTAGCTAACAAGGCATGGAATTCATGAACCTTGTTAACAATACTCCTGAGGTTCATAGAGCAGAAAGATACCTGTTTTCTTGAGGGAGAGTGGTTGGTAGGATTTGGTGGGTGAGAATTATTGATCTGGGTAGAGAAACAGGGGCCAGGGTTGGGATGGATGTCCCCTGACTGGAGTAGTTGTTTATAGTGGAGTAATTGTTTGAGTAGGGGGTGCTTTCTTTTTTCCTTTGAGGAGATTGGGAGAAAAGGAGATAATTTTACTTTAGGAAGTGGAGTGGTAAGAGGAAAGATGGCTAGACAGATTGAGAGATATTATTGGGATTTTGTAGTAGAGTTTATTGTCCAATTTGTGGGGTAGAAATGGGTAGTTATGAGTGGTAGGAGGTGAGAAAGTAAAGGACATGGAGTAGTGGTAGCAAGAGAAAGGTTTGTGTTTTGAATGACACGATGACAGGTAGAGGACAGGTAGAGGAGACAGAATGATAGTAGGGAGGAATAAGTATTAGTTTGTGTGAGGGAAGTGAGAGGGGATAATAAAGGGTGGATGGGGAGGGTGTTAGGGAAAGGGGTGTATCCTAAATGAAGTAGAGGGGTGCAGATTTAGGTGGAAGTGGATGGGTGTGGTGAGGGTGGATAAGTATAAAGGAAATGATATGGAATGGGTGTGGGAGGAAGCGAAGTGAGCCCGAGCGTAGTGAGGGCGAACAAAGTGGGGCTACACTGAGATCACCGATACTACACTAGAGGGAAGAGAAATGATACAAAACCAATCAGCTAAAATAACAATCACTTTGTTACCATTTTATGTTTTTTTTTTCTTTAACAATATACTCTTACTGGAATTCCGAGATAACAAGATAATCGTTACAGTTGCACTTCTAGAATGTGCAAACAGTCAAATCAGTAGAAAAAATGTAGGAATTGGGGAGGGTAGGGATCAGGTATACAGAGAGGGAGATCAAGTATACAGGGGGTGGATTTGCAGGGAGTAATGGTGTCCCGAGGTAGTATTGCTTGCAGGAGGTATCAGCTAGCAGTAAGTTGCTTATTTGGTTTAGCTGACAGGAAAAAATTCAAACTTAAGATTGTGTACTTTACTGTGTACAATTTTCTTTTCCTTTACTCTTGTGATGGGGGAGCTGGACCAGTATTGAGGGTGGACTGCCAATGGATTCTCACAGTTTGAAAGTTAGGAAACAGCCAGGCTGGAAGCTACAGAATGAAAAATAAATTGTACAGGAAAACAGTACTTTAGTTATGACAAATGGAACATTTCACAGGCAGAAGCTCTTAGTACAGCTAGGTATAGGTAGAAGTGTTATGTTATATTAGCAATACCAATTCAGTAAGGCATTGGAGCAGTCTTTATAACTGTCGCTACCCAATTGGGTATACCCAAACACATGTGATACACAATGCAGCTTTCACCTTAATGGGATAATCACAGATTTGAATACATTCCTAACTAAGGCAGTATCTACACAACATTCTCTAATTTCCTCACATCAGAGGAAAATCCTTAGTATTCTCTTAGGTAAGCCAAATTTCATCTAATGCCATCATCTTTATTTGATAGAGCATTTCTGTGTGAGAAATGAATAGAAATTCTTGTAATAGGAAACCCCAGCTATACATGTCCGCAGTAGATAGCTGGGTGACAATTATCTACATGCACAATCATACTGACAAAAGCGAGTCTAAGAAGTAAAGACTAGATCTGAACTGACTACCTACGACCACATGGTACAAAGCACTGCCTGAATCACATGGTCCACAAAAGACACATGTTTCTAATTGTGACAGTACACATTTGAATGGATGACATCACCATTGTTTAATATGGAGTTGTTCTTCTAAAAAAGGAAAGAAGATGGTTGAAGAGCACAGTAACAATACACAGCTACCACAGCTAAACATACTATATGCATTAGAAGCCTTCTGGTCAAACAGACACTTCCTAAATATGACAGTGCATTTCTGAGCAACAGTACTGGATTATGTGTGAAAAGGTTACACACCACTGTAAAAAGTTACAAGTTTAACCATTAGACTGCAGACATACATTAGCAGACTGAATCGACTGAGTCAACATCGATATGAAATCCAGATACCTTGCTTTCATAATTCCAGTAACACATACAGAAGTTGTACAACCTACTCACATAATTCTTTGTTGTGATTTTTTTAACTCTCTCTCTGAAGCACAGAGATGGCAGCTCATTTGCACTCCTGGTGGCAAAGTATTAGCACATGCATAATCATACTTCGAGGTGTTGAACTTAGAATGGGAATTAGCAGTATTTTATGGTGCTCTGTGCTAACCTTCAGGCAAACAAGCAGAATACACATACAACCATGCCTGAATCTGATGGAATACAGAACAGATAGGCCTTATGGTCATGTTTCAGGTGTCATGATTTACACATTTGTCATGACAGTTGCAGTTATCCTTTCCTTATATGTATGAAACAGCTGTATTATGAAACATGATTGACAAAGCATGTTATTGCTGGTGGAAACATGGCTCATGGAAACAGTTTTGAATCAAGGAGGTTTATTTGATGACATTGACGGGATGGAAAGAGGTGGACAGTTTGTGACAGGAATACACTTAAGATATACTAAGAGGCTATTTTTGCTTCATTTCTGCCCATATATGTGTTGTGTTACTGTTTGGTTTGTCACCATAATTATTCAGGCTAAATCTGTACAAGACAGTGTTCCCAACAGGGAACAGCACATTAATAGAATAGCAGGATAATGGTGTGTTAAGAAAATGTGTAGCCAACAGTTACACACAAAGGAGTCATACAAAACATTCAATAACACTTTGGTTTACATCTGGATTTGTATCTGGCCAGTGTTCCAAAATAGATCTATAGATCTGAGTGCTATCTAACCACACCACATAGGAACTTGGCGAATGTATGTGTTAGTCTTTGTTGCACTCATGGCATTTGTAAAATTTCATAACCTATACAATACATCCAGTAGCCTTATAAATATGAAACAGTTAAAATGGGATGATACAGAAGTGAGAACAGATAGATACACGGAGACAAGGATAGAGTTAGACAAAGAAGATTATATTTTTGTGGGGTATTTTTTAACACCTTTGGTTTAAGTTACTTTTATGTTGTTCCTGATAAGCAATCTGTCATGCTATGTACAATGAAGTGTTTCCAATATGGAGGAAGAAATGGCTGAAAAATAGAAACATGATTTTAGCCATAAGCAGGATAATGCTGCTAGATTAATAGCACATGTAGACAACACTTACACACATAATAGTAATATACATAAAACATTAAGTACAACATTCACATATTTCTGGATTAGAATATTTGACACTATACCAAAAGCATTTTACATATGCGAATTATGTTATCACAACACACAGGAAATGTTACTGCACATCTTTAATTGTACCGGTTTGAAGGAGCAGTCACAAAAAATATGAGGCAAGGGAGAATGTAGGCATCAGGCTTCATCACAGTAATGACAATTTTAACATTTCATAAGGTGTGCATTGCAGCCAGAAGCATACTAAATGATCCAGTGCTGAATGCTTCCTAACAGTCTTTGACACTGCATCATCTTACATGGTGTACATTCAACTCTTTAACATGTTCATGCGAAGATTAGGCTGACTGTACATACCTAAGCACTGAAGCATGAAGAGCACCAGAGTAGTGTGGCCAAAGACAAAAACTCACACGATTTTACAAAGAGCTGTGTACTTTCATTTCCCCTATGGTACAGCTGCTGCACAGTGCCAGGCACTGTGTAACTGCTGGAAAGGCAGACTGATAACACAGAGGGGGGAACAGACATAGACCAGGGACAGAAAGGTAGGGAGCAAGTAGATTATGACAGATGCAGGATAATGGTGTCTCGGACAGTATGTAGGCAACAACTGCACATAAAATAATGTACTAATAACAGTCAATAACAGTCTGCATAAAACCCTTGAAAGTATACAACCAGTCTGTTGAACTAAGCATTATCTCAGCATGCCACAAAGGAACACCTACTTTACACAGTTTAAATCACGGAATCGAAGGGAGAGTGACAACTTAGTGAAGCAGAAGGGATGAACAGAGTCAGAGAGAGATGAAGAGAAAAATATTTTTTTTTGTTTATGGTACATTTAAGACCATGTTTATGTTGTGCTATTCTTAGGCTTTTTCCTCATTATTAATCTGTCATGCTGTGTACAATAAAGCGCTTGTTATTGGGAGCAAGAAGGGATAGAAGCATAGAAACAAAATTAAGACATAAAAGGGTGGTTTACAAAGTCTTCCTTTTGGGGCTGGAATGTTTTGCAAATGGTTTCTGGCTGCACTATTCCAATGCTGTGTTATTAAAATGATGTAACTGGAGATAAATACAGACTTTTGCAGTTATACATAGGATGGGAATCTAAAATGCCATGAAATAATAATTTGACATACAGCTGTAAATTAACCTATGACACTGCAAAAACAGCAGTCTATAGACAGGGTAATTATTTCAACACACCACACAGGAACTTTTAGTTTATTACATTCATCAGCCTAACAATTGTTAAATTAACTGTTTCAAAGTAACACCTTTCCTCTTCTTTTACTCTGTATTCCTGCAGCACAACAGATTTAAGCACATTTGTGAAAACTGAAAGTTCCTAGTGTGGCTGAAATTGAAATGTTCAGCTTTTCCTATAAGACATCAAATGCCATTCACCTTCAGTCAGCATTGGTACACAACACCAAGCTCTGTGCAAATGCCAAGGACAAAAAGTGAAGGCTTTTCAATGGACCATTTCTGACCATGTGTGTTGAGTGTGTTTCTTTTTTTTTAACCAGATTAAATGCATGAAAAAAGGGGTTGATAGAACAGTGGTGAAAATAGGGGGAGGTAGCAAACAGAGGGTATGACTTGGGAGGAAATACAGGATGGTGGTGGAAGAGCACCACAGCTATCTACTTCTTGAGAACATGAATGTTGTATTGCACACACAATTTCATGACCTTGGAGACTCACCACACAAGGGATGGGGACAACAACAGATTAATGTTGTATAGCCAATTTGACAAAATCAAGTGTGCCAAGATAACACATAGGTGATGAGGAGAGCTATGTATGGGACATAATTTTATGGGGGGAGACAGATGCCCTTTTTTATACAGAAATGCTGGTGAAGGTGCTTAGGAATGAGAGGGTCAGGTAGGTAGGGTAGGTTAGGTAGCAGGCACAGATATGCAGGAGATATAAGATAGACAGGGATGGTGAAAGACACAAAGGCTGGGGGATGCCATGACTGGGAATAGGTAGAGGAACTCAGTGGTGCATCCATGTCCAGGCTGAAAACAGTGAGAATCTAGTCTTCACCCTCAGAACTTTCATCATGGTCTCCTATGTCAGTTACCTGTGGCTGTGCCAACCATGACATTGTTTTGGCAATATAATGCAGGATCTTTTCAACCCTGTCAATTCATGCACCAAGGACCCTCTCTGTTATGCCCTCTACCAGCCCTGTCAGCTTCTAATGGATGACAAAACTGCCACCTATGCTACTACTGCTCTCAAAGGGTACCACTGCATCAGCAACCAAGGCAAAGCTATGTAATGCAGGTGTAACAGGTAGGGCAGGAGTTGTAGAGAAAGCAATGACTGGATGTGTCCCAGATGTGTTGAGTATCTGTGTTGCCTGCAGTGGTTCCACTACATCCATCTGTAGAGGCATGGCAGGCTGGACCTCAATGGTCAGTCTAACTCCCTGTGCTGAGGGTGATTTTATTATCAGTAGCAAGCAACATATTTAAAAAAAATATGTATATGAATAACATGTATATATATATATATATATATATATATATATATATATATATATATATATATAGGACATTTGATCGAATGATCAAATGTCCGAATCCATAATCACCGAACCAACTTTAACGAAAGCGCTTTAACCGAAAAAGCGCTTTTGTTAAAACGTGTCAATAAAAAAAAAAGCTACATTTATGTTTTTGCAGGGGGGCTTCACCCCCTGTGCCCCCCACCCCCCCTACTTTAATATTCTCCCTCCAAGAGTGTACTACAGTGGGGAAAAGGGAATTTCCCCTTACCTGCACCATAGTACGGCCTTGGCAACAGGCATAGTTACGCAAAAGCGCTTCTTTGGTGAAAAGCACTTTCGCGTAAGCATGCTCGCGCTTAATGGATTCGGACATTTGATCGAATGATCAAGCGTCCTAGATCCATATATATATATATATATATATATATATATATATATATATTTATAGATATATATATATATATATATATATATATATATATATATAGATAGATATAGATAGATAGGATGGGGGATAAATCAGTGGCATGTCACATTAGTTTATTATTTCAATACATAAACTAATATGAGAAATAAAAAGTACACCTTAGCCATATCCAGAACTGATGGGAAGGCATTAATGTGTCATACAATCAATCACAATAGTATGATATGACAATATAATCATATATTTCATTATTCTATATCAGATATCTGCTTTCAAAGTTAATACTTGCATTTGCCAAAATTGAATTGTTAATATAATGCAGCATTGCAGTTAATATCTTATAAATAATATCCTGTAAAAAATATAATGTATGCTTCTGGGTACTGACCCCACACACAATTAATCTGATGAAATTATTGCCTAATTCAATAACCAAGAGATATTGGAGCAGGCATGTAGGCTTGGTATATAAGCTAAGTTATGCCTGCTCAAGATAATGCATAATGATGGATTGAAAATACTTCTTTGCCTTGCATTCAAGCATTATAGATATCTACCACATGCCTCTCTGAGGTGACTTAGTCTCACCTGATGCACCTCATATTTTTTGTTAGTACTACTACAGCTTTGCAGTAGAGAAAATAAAAATAAATATATGACAGCATAATGAAAAACTGCATTGGCTGGCTAATTAATGACATATTATTGACAAGTGATGAGACAGAATACTTATACAACTGATGGATGTTTTCTGTCTTAAATTCATCTTCCCATTGGCTCAGGTGGTCCTGCTCATGCCTCTTCATGTCACTGTAGTGGTAACAATATTACTCTCCAGTGTACATAATGCCAGTTGCACTGGAGGCAGCTTTGGCCAAGCTATTGCAAACCTCCACATTGTACTGATACCTGGTATAATCCTCCTGTAGCAGCCTTTAGCTGTAGCAATTCAAGAAGAGTGCTGCAAAAATCCTGGACTCCTCAACACCCCCACCTTTGTGCTCTAAACGGAACACAACCCCTACCATTGCCAGCCATGTCTGCAGCAGTCAAGCTACAAATATGGGTATGAATTCAGATCTTACAACAGCTTGTGCACAAAGATGCATAGCCTTTCCAACTGCCTTTGTGCATTTGAAAGCACAGCAAGGGCTTTGCAGACACATTGGCACTAAGTACATCAAAAAACTTAGAAAGTATAAAATATGGCAGTGAAATTTGTCCATGTGCAATGCTCAAACTATTGATACATATTCCAGTGTTACACAATGAAATGCTTTATGGAGTTTGTTTTGCTCATGGTTGGTTGGAGGATGAATGGTATTACTTGTGACATATTGGCCTGTTTGGAGTTACACACTTGTAAGACTGACTAGTACCACCTTTGAATCAAACCCATGAGAAAAAATGGATAAAGTGTTAAATTTTACTTCTGAACTGTCACTGCCAGACGAGAACTTAGTTTTTCACATCATAATTAGAGGCATTGTAATCTAAAAATGACTGAAAATACATTCCAGTGATGCTTATATGTTTATGATTTTAGTTAGTCATAATACTCTATTTCTATTTAAAAGCCAGTATTTGTGTCTGGAAATACATTTCAGATACATGCAGTTGCATAACCTGAGTAATAGATGGTGGGCTAGGTTACATACATACTTCACAAGACATACTGTCATAAACACATTCTTATGATATGTGATAACTCATAAGAATTGTAACAAAAAGTTTGTATATATCATACTTATACATGTGCATTCTACATTAAATGTCATCATTGTCATGTTTAGCATAATTTACACACATTATATTGGGCTTCTATAGCCAAGCAGTAATAATACATATGTTACAATAAACATAGTTATGATACTCATTTGCATTTAATGTTACATTCCTAATCAAAATGTTGTGACAAATACCATTCTGTCCATCTGTTTAAAAGTATCTGTAAACTGGATTTGAACCCTGCATCAGTTCACTTATACCTTATGCCATAGGAAAAGGTTTCCTGGGACCACTTACTCACTGCATAATATCCAGAGTGCTGATGGTCCATCACAGGTGTCAGGCTTGTTTGCACTACAGAAAGCAACCCAAATTATTATTAGTTTTTCATTAGGAAGTAAAGCATGTTTGTCTGCTGTTAAGCAGAGCCAAATGCAACCAGCATTATAAAAAACTGACTCAGAAAAGGCTGAAAGGAAAATTAAATTAATCAAAGGGTATACCTAGCAATGAGCATTGCAAGAACTGCATTACAGTGACACATACTTGCCATATCACAACTTTAATGTGTGGCAGACATTATAAGGATATCTGTAGCAAGGAACACAACAGTTATAGCAATAGCATGGCATATTTGTCCTCTTCAAATCTGCCTACAATATCACAAGTAGCATTTAGTGTGTACATCATCAGAATTTCATGTGCTGGCAATTGCTCTGAAATGGGACACATAGAGAATGACAGGAGGTCATTTTTACCACAGTATATACAATTACTCATGACCTGAAAGTTTACAATATATTGTATAGCTATCATTATGAATACTTGTGAGATATGGACAAGTTTTCCAGCATATATGACACATATGTCCGCATTACTCATGCCACTGTTATTGTATTAGCAGACTCTACAAAATGTCATATGTCACAACATCTATGGTACATGTTATTACAATTGAAAAGAAGAGGTGAGTTTACAACAACACCTACTAACATTAAATTGCAAATACTACATGTAAAATTTTTTATCCTGTATCACAAACTTTAGGCTGTTCATTTCATATACAGCATTCAGTATCAATATTTATTCTGAATCCAGTCATAAAAATATCTGTAAACTGGATTTGAACCCTTCACTTACACCTTGTGCTGCAGAGATAGTTAGCTGACTTGTGGAATTTACTAACTGAGTACTAGCCAGAGAGCTGACAGATGTGCTAAAGCACTAGACTTGTTTTGATTACAGAAGGCATCAGAAATTAAGTTTTTCACATTTTTCCTTAGGAGGTGAACTGCTGCTCACTGCTAGGGACTGCTGCCATTCAAAAGTATGCATTGCATGGAGGTAACCTTCTGAAACAAGAAGTTAAAATGTTCAGTTCTGATGTTTCCTCATCTTTGTTGTCTTACAGCATGAACATATGCTCAATATACATCAGTATGTTCACACATA
>NC_056738.1:104565429-104660429 GCF_019279795.1 Protopterus annectens | reverse complement strand
GGAACAGGCCAAAAATATGGCACAAAAATGTGGACATTCCCCAAAATCTGTATAGCTGAGAGTTATGGGGAGGTAAGGTTTAAATTACTGCAGTCTACAGTCTTCTAATTTATTTTAATCAATCCTGTTTGATATAGCAAGTGGCTTAGAATCCATTATTAGAGACTGAACTTTTTTTGCATTAGAGTAGCCATCACAGCCTCCTATGGCAGGGAAGGAGGAGCCTCTGAGAAAGGAAAGGGTATAGGAATAATTAGGGACAGCAGAGTGAAAGAATAGCTAAGTCTCCCTGTACCAGTGAACATAAGGATGAAAGGAAAAAAAGCTGTTGTCTCAGATTTAGTAGCCTTTAAACTTTTTTTCAGATCACCTACCTTTGATAATGTCATTGTTAATTTTCAGAGGCAGCTTTTTCCAGAAATTTTTAGCTGTCGATGCCATGGTTGCCAGAAATGAAAGTGAACTTGAAATGATGGAGTAAGTCATTTAAATGAGGCCCCACAATGGACTTTTCATTATTGGGATGAATATTATTATCAGAAAAGTTGTCTGCTAATAAACTATGAAAGGATCGTGGAATAATGATCTAATCACTTGCCTCACATCATATATGCAAGAATATGGTCATTTGCAAGGGTGAAATCTTAATCTGAAGCAATCTTAATTGCCTGCAGAGCTCTGTGAAAGATGCAAGTAATTTAAGTGTGTGAGTAAGTGAGTAAGTGAGTGATCTGCATTGTGAGTGTGTACAAATGAATACTTCCCTGTATTTTGTGAATGGGATGAACAGGTCTTTGAGTGGCATGGACTGTGAGCATATATAAATGAATGAGTGTCTGTTTTATGAATGGGCAAATGGCTTTGTCAAATCTGATTGGCTTGATTGTGTGTGTGCATATTTGCTTTATGAATAAATGCCATAAAAGAATGTCATGAAAGAACATTATGAATGAATATGAATGAGTATGAGTGAATCTATGAGTGTAAGACTGTGAGTATGACTGTGGGGAGGTAAGGTCATGGGGGAGATGATTTCAATGCTTCATTTACTCCCAAGTCCATACAGCGCCACACTTTCAGACAAGGAATACAGAAAAAGCCTCATATCTGGGATATTTAATGTCCTGCTCAGGACTAGGGAAGCAATGCTAGAAATCAGGACTGTCCTGAACATACTGGGACAGGTGAAAACCCTTGTGGAAATATATTAAGAAAAAAAAGAATAGCTGGAAGAATACACTCATAATGTGTCACTTTAGGCATAATAGAATAAACAAAACTGCATGGGCCTTCTAATACTGTAGTGCATCAGATATCTGATTATACATATTTTAGCCTGTTCAGGAAACACTATCATCAAAAATATTAGCATAGTGTAACACATAATGGTAAAACCATCTGGCATATAACAAACTTTAAATACAAAGACAGGAAACAGAAATAATAACACCTTGGGTGAGCAGATATTCTATAAAGGAAATTATCTATCACAGTAACAGAGATTATAGTCTATTTTGAAATAAATATTTATGTAACCACTTCCAGAGATAACACTTAGATATTGTTTATCTTTTAGAACTGTTCTGCAAACAAGTAGTTGCTCTGCGTGAGAATGATCAAGGTAAATATTTTAAAACTGTTAAAGTATCATGCATGTATATGATTCAGAAGTTGTATTATAATACCTATAACCTACAAATCATAAAAAAGATGATTACTCTTTCTTCTGAGTGTAAATTTTCTCAGTATCCGAACATATGTCAGCCTTTTTGTTAGTGATTTGCTTTCTTTAATGCTGATAGGTGTGTTCCATTCTCTGAGAATTCTCTGTGTTTGTTCCTTTTGTAGTATTGTTAATGCTGATGTTTTGTAAGATGAGGGTTTGTACTACATATTATGTGTTTTAGGTACAGACTTTCAAACTGCAGATGCAATACCTTGATGACAAGACAGATCTCATTCTCTCGAAGCTATATATATTTTCAATATTGTGCTATTTCCTCTGGTCTGTTCTCATATATTTTGTTTTTTAATCTATGCATTTTATTCATAAGGAATCTATAGTCCTTTTTTAATTATGAGTTTACATTTCTGTTTTGAAGCTGTAAAAGGTGGCATTACATTTGAGGCACTTTAGATGGAAAAAAAAACATATACAGGGACTACAAATTCCTTGATTCAGTTAGAAATGGCTTTGATTACCAGCAAGTCCATTAGTTGTCTTAGTTACTATGTCCACATTTTAATCAAAGTGAGGTGTATGGCCACCATTGCTTCATAGTCTCTAATCTGATAATTTTTCTTAGTAGGTTTCTGTCCATCCTTTAGTCAAAACTAACTCCCTTATTCCCAAACCTGCCTAGTGTTTTTCCTTGGTGTTCAAATGCAAGCCACTTTTGCCATAATGGCTATGTATTTATCTAAACCTTCTTGCAGTAGTCCTGCATTTATCGAAGATGTGAACATTTGACCGAGTCTGCAGTCATCTGTAAATGTAATAATCCAAAGTACCTTTTAGTGCCCTGTAATCAGGAAAAGAACTCATTACATCCGAGTGACTCCTCCAGGTGCATCTGCAGTTACTCCTACTGACTCCTCTAGGCATCAAATATTGCTTGTTCATATTTGCGTCAATAACTACAAAACCGTGCTATGTACAAGATTTTAAAAGATTTCATCCTAAAGCTTACCTAATGGCAAACTCAGCTGCTTTAATATTTGACCTCTGTCTAGTGCAGGTAAATAGATATTAACTGTAGTTTTTATGATATTAATTTATATAGATATAATTTTCACATTCTTTTTAAATATCTCAAGAACCATGTAACACAGAAAGATCTCCTTAGACTCATATGAAAGCTCTCAGCTAGATGAATAAAATACTGCTGACAGTATGTATATAACTTAAGTGGTTGCTGAGATATTGTAAGTTGTTTACAAAATATTACAAATGTAATTGTTACTGTGTTACTGTAACTTATAAAATTCTGTTTACAACCTAGAACCTAAAGAATACTACCACTATAAAAATAGTTTGTGCTGAAGAGTTTGCCATTTATACTTCTTCCGTAACCCCTATGGTTCCAGAGATATGAACATTTGTTTGAAATGTGAGGACAAAATTTGATTCTGTCAAAAGGCTTAGGCTCCGCCCATAGCCGGCCTTAGGCATAGGCCAACTAGGTGGCCGCCTAGGGCGCCGCTCTAGCAGGGATACTTTCCCAGTATTTACTTGATGTAGGTAGACCAGGATGAGGGCACCGGGTGTTGTGGTGGGGGCACTGTGGAGCCTTTTTGCCTAGGGCACCAGTTGATCTAAGGGCGCTCCTGGCTCCGCCCACTACAAGTTACAGTGCAAACTCCCTGAGCTCCATTGGAGTGAATGAGTTAATAGAGGACTTAACACTGAAACCTGGTGTTAGACCTACAACTGGTGCAATAATTATGGGCTCGCCCAAAATTCTAAGAAATGTCACATAGCTAGTTTCAGTATGACTTTGAAAATGTGCTCTTTTTTAACCATGTCCCACTTGTGGTTAGAAAGCCCTTCTGTCTTGCATTGATTTTCTGTCTTGACATCTCTTCTAGGTGCAAGGATATCTGCATCCCCATTTACTCATCCCTCATCAGATCCATTATTGAATACAAAAACAATGCCTTTTTGGTATACACCTTTTTAAGCACCTTGTGGTTGTTAGCCTAGTATACATCTATGAACCTATAAAGCTCTATTTAAACCATTTAAGCTACCCTAGCAGACTGAAATCTCTTTCCTTCTATTCAGTTTGTTGAGTAGAAGCCTAGTATATTTTTGTAGTTGCTCATAGATTCATAGATTCATAGATGTATACTAAGTTAACGACGACTGGGGTCTTTATAAGTCTAGCCAAACATCACAATTGCATCCTGCAGGTTTATGTGCCTTAGAGGTTATTTTAAGGGGTATATGTAAGCTAGGGCAAGATTTACAGGCTGCATCTGATAATTAGAAACATAGGTGGTAGTCCCAGAGTATATTTCTGATTTCCCATCCACTGGTCCAGGTTTCTCTTGAATAGGATTAGGGAAGAGCTCTGCTTCACATCAATAGGAAGCCTGTTCCAGTAGAAGGGGAATTCTCTAAGACACATACCTGTCCCTCCAGCATGTCCTATTCATGTGACAACACACTTTAAATACCTAGATTGAGTAATTCTGATGCTATTCATTTTGCGAATGTCCAAAAGGTCTATCAGAGTGGGATCCAAGCATGTCTTGTATGCCAGGCATAGGTCACATCTCAACAGTCTGTGGCAAACAGAGTATAACTATAGGTCTTTGAGACACTCTGCATAGCTCTATCATTATTCTCTCGATTGCTTTGCATCATCTTGTATGCATAGTGAGCATATTGGTATATAATTATCAAAGCCTGAAATGATATCTCCTTTGAGTATAGGGGCCACTGTAGCTTGTCACTGTGAAAATAATATAGGGAAAGAACTAGGGCATAAGTCATTGTTTTACAGTAGAGATGTATCAAAGATGCCACTCACACACACGCACGTGCACACACGCACACACACACACACACACACACACACACACACACACACACACACACTAGAAAGGGCTGTTACTTCCTATCAGAGAAGCAATTCACTTTAAATGACTTGTATTTTTTCAGGTAAAGATAGTTTGTTCAAACATCTGAAATTTTGACCCATAGGGAATTTAAAGATTTAGGGAATCTATTATATATTAAAAGGGGGAAATTGTTAATGGATTCAGTCCTAGCTGAATATTTATTAGTTCTGCTTCATACTAGACTATTCTCTCTGGGCTATCAAATAAGTACCAAGACCCTTGATGCCAAAAACTATGCATCACATACATTAAATCTCATTAGTGTGTTAATGAACTTTGAATAAAACAGAAAGCAGTGAACAATTCCCTGAACAAATGATTCCATACACATTAAAATTGAAACATAAACAGCCTGCAACTCAGAGATATAGGGATCTCATATTTGCATAGTTTGCCTATAGTCTTCAATTACTGAGTGAGTTTTGCAATGCAGCAATTGCTGTAGTCATCTTTCAGTAAGAAGATGTGCATAGACATAGCTAGATGGTAGTTAATATTTTTTCATAAGATAACTGTCTGTTCAAAAGCTTTTCACATTGGACAGCGCTGTACACCAGACTCAAAAAAAAATTCACTGCTTTGTCAAGGAATAAACATTGCCTACAGTTAAATAAAAGAACATGCTCAAATTTATTTCATAATGCTAAAAGGGCTAGCACCTCAGCATTCTACCTCCTATGTTAAATCACAATATCTATAAGTACTCATTTTATACAATACCCGTGCTACTATCCACCAATACTAATGATGGTAGATGTGTGATCAGTGCACATCATAAATTCTGTGTAACCTATACCTTAGAGTATATATATATATATATATATATATATATAATTTATATACATGTGAAAAATACTATATTGGACAAACCACTTAGATGGTAAAATTGTGTAATTTAGAATAAATGATGGATTTTAAAAATGCTGCCAAAACAAGCCAAGTTACTGAACCTGTTTTCTATGAAAGCAAAAGTGATTTTGATCAACTGATGTTTTCATTATATATGAATGTAAGAATAAAGATTTGTTTTTGACCATTTCAAATATTTTAGTATTGAAAGAAGCATAATTTATTTACACTTTTAGTATCTCATATCTTAAAGGAATGCATAATAAATTGAACTGTAAATATTTACAGTGCGTGGAGAATAGTGATTATGCTTCAAAATTTGGAAAATGACAAATCAGTTAAGCATTATCGTGGCATGAGATCCAACCTTAATAACTGTTAAGCACCCACTGCTTAAGTTGTTAAGATCGAGTCTAGCACTAGACAATCAAATCTGCCAGTAATGATCAGTAAATGACAGAAACAGTACTGTTGTCCAAAGGGATAATGTGTCCCTTCCTCTTACAAACTTAGAAAGTAGTTAGAATAACAGGATGTGTTTGCCGGAAGTTTTTTTTTTTTTTTCCTAAAAGGTACGAACTCTGAAACTTAAATGTATGTCACTATTCAGTGACGTTGATCTTCTGTGATTTCTCAACCATGGACTTTATGAAGAACAGACCAAACAAACAGGCAAAAATCTGGACTTTCTGTAAAAATATGTACCGTTGAGATTCATGAAAGGTGAGTGTAAATGTAATGGAAAGCATTACACTGCCTTTCAGACAGCACTCCTTAGTGCTTTATGTCACTGAAAGCCATCAAAACACTTAGCCTTTTTTTTCTCTTTTTTTTTTCTCTGTAACTAGTAGTTCTTGCAGCAGATAATGCTCCTTGCACTACAAAGATTTATGATTGGAGAGCTTCGCTCTGAAGGTGAATTTCTTACATCTATGTCTGGAACACATAATAAACAGGTTCTGATTGGCGAACTCTTCATAATCCTCTGTATTATGCATTTTAGTGTATGTATTTACTAGAATTTTTTATACTTCCTCTCTCAATGCTTTACTGGTGAATACTGGCATTAGTGCTGTATTAAGTGAATATTTATAGTTATTATGATTTAACCTAAAAGGCAGAATGCCAAGGCACTAGTTCTTTTAATGTTATAAATTTAAGTTGAGTTTTACCTTTTCCCAGTTACACATTGAAAGCATTTATTTAAAATTTCCTGTACAAAAGTGTATGGTTTCAGTATATTTTATTACCAGCATGCTTTGTATAATTTTAAGTAAATGCTTTTATCATTTAACCACAAAATATTAATGTGGACAGAATATTAAAGTATATGACAGAAGTTACACAGATCTGGTGAAATATAACTCCTGGGATCTGCCTTTTGAAGAAGAAAATGGTATGTTCTTTTGAAGAGATACTATTATTTGCAAATCTTACCATAAAGCTAACATGAAGCAGTAAGTTTATTCAACTAATTGTGACCTTTGAGTGCCAGACTTGTCTCATTGGTGGCAGCATGGTAGCATAGAGCTAAGTAGAGTGATAGCACTGATAATGTATTATTGTCCACTCTTGGAAATCATTGTGTTCATGTGAAATATCATAAACAAGATCCAGATATTGTTGATGAAATAAGACTGCGAGGCACCATGTTGAAAACAGCAGGGGATGGATCCTGAGAAGGCAGTGATCATAATTATGTTCTCTGTTAGTACAGTATAAAGCTTATCTGGAAATGTCAGTTGGTCATAGCTTAAGGAATTACACCACATTTGGGATATGCTCTTAAGGCTGTCCCTGACAGTCAATATAAATCAAGAATATATCCAGTCATTAGACACTTAATAAATATGATATGTAAAGGTTTAACCAAGTTATCCTTGATCTTGTGTAGAAAACTGTCATAAATGTTGTGTGGGTGCATGCAGCTTATGTTTCTAATGTTGTTTGGTGATATTATAATTCTAACTTCTGAAATATTTATGAAGATGTGGGCCAGAATTTTTATAGATGTACTGCATTTCTGCACAAGGCTTTCAAAGCTAAGCAGCACTGAATTGTGACAGATAGAGGCAATGAATATCTAAATAAAACCATGCACCACTTATTTATTTTATTTTATTTATTTATTTACAGTTGATTTACCAGGATTGTCCATTGGGCCCGAAGTACCCATTTTCAATGGAGTCCTGGAGAGAAAAGCTCCTGAATAAAGATACAAAACATTACAGAAGTTTACACTTTAATATATTCAGTCAAATTAATACAAATTAACAAAAACAGTGGTAAAAAACTTTAACAGTGGTTGACAAAATAGAGAAATGTGTGTTCAAGACAAAAAACAGAGGAACAGGTGATTACAAGCAAAGAATCTTTGGTTATGTTATATAAGACTAGCATTGCATTGTTGTAGAAAAATATGTAGTATTTTGAATGGAATACTAGAGTTTAAGAATTATTAGGGTGTTATTGCTTTAGCTAATTTATAGTTCCTGGTATATATGATGTGGTGCCTGTAGGGGGCAGGCTAGACTAGGAGGGATGAGAGCAGGAGCATTCCCAGGAAGATGTTAAGTGTGTGTAGAGATGTGGTGCCTGTAGGGGGCAGGCTAGACTAGGAGGGATGAGAGCAGGAGCATTCCCAGGAAGATGTTAAGTGTGTGTGTAGAGAGTTTTTAAAAGCTGGAAGGTTAGCAGTGGTACAGATGGAGGGGGGAAGGGAGTTCCAATTGCGTGCCAGGGAAAAGGACAGCAGATTTTCCCCTGGCGAGTGAAGAGGTTTGTACAGTTCTATCAGATTTTGGTTATTAGATCTTAGGGCTCTTTGTGGCATGTGCATTTTAAAGGTGGAGCTGAGTGAGGGACAGAGGGATGGATGGAATATGAGTTTGTGGGCAAAGCAGAGCTGAGTAAAGGCGAGATAGTTAGGAAGCTCAAGCCAGCCAGTTTAGTTTGTGGAGAGATGCACAGTGGTGGGTAGATGCTTTGTGGCCAGTGGCAAATTTGGCAATTTTATTATAACATGAGGGCAGTTTTGTTTTAAGGGATGATTGAAGGTTTGTTAGAAGAGGAGCCCCATATAGAAGTGAAGGAATGAGGAATGTTGTAGCAAGAGTATGTTTAGTAGATGTGGAGAGGAATTTAATTATGTCGATAAAGCATGCCAAGTTTATAATGTTTTTTTTATGTTTAGTAGTAGATGGCTATTGAATTTGAGCTGGTCATCTATCAGGACCCCTAACAGTTTGCTTTCAGATACTAGTTCAAGAGGGGTGTTGTTTTGGCTGACGATAGAGAGTAGATTTTTGTTAATGGTTGTGTTTTAGAGGGGGTAAATACCATAAGCTTGGTTTTAGATGCATTGAGTGCTAGATGATTGTTTTTCATCCATTGTTCTGTGGTAGAGAAGGCCTCTTGGGTTAATATTAAGAGAGTGGGAATGGATGTGGCTGTGCAGATGATTGTAGAGTCATCTGCATATTGAACAAGTTTGGCATGGGGAATTGAGTGGGAGAAGTCATTTATGAATATATTGAAGAGGAGAGGACCCAAGATGGAACCTTGGGGGACACCAGTGGGTGTATTTAGAAAGGAGGAGATGGCTGTTTTCCATTTGACAGCTTGTTGCCTATGGGAGAGATAGTTGGTGAGCCAACTGATAGTGGCAGGGGATAGGTTAAGATTAGATAGCTTAGTAAGGAGAAGGCTGTGAGATATGGTATCGAAGGCTTTAGAAAGGTCGAGAAGGAGAGTGGATACAAAAGAGCCAGAGTCTCGGGCAGTATTTACTGTTTCCAGGAAGGAAAGGAGGGCAGTCATGGTGCTGTGGCTGGGTCTGAAACCATGTTGTGTGGGGGTTAGTAGGTTATTATCTAGGAGATAGGGAAGGAGTTGGAGATGGATGCATTTTTCTAAGAGTTTTGATATAGGAGAAAGGATGGCGATGGGACGGTAGTTAGTGATATCATAGTTCTTGCCTCCTTTATGTAAGGGTATGATGAAAGCTCTTTTCCAGAGTGTGGGAATAAGACCTTCTTGGATAGAGCGATTTATTAGGATGCTGATGGGGAAGGCAATGGCATCGGCAGCAATGTTAAGGAAGTATGAGGGTATGTTATCAGGTGCATTAGTACATGGTTTTAGCTTTTTCAGGAGCTTTTTTATGGTAGATGTAGGGATGGGTTTTAAGGAAAAAGGTGTGAGTTGAGAGGTAGGAGATGAGGGGGGAGGAAGGAAGTGGGATGTAGGTGTAGAGGGTGTGGTGTTATTGGAGAAGGATGTGGTAAGTTTAGAGATGGAGTCTAAGAAGAAAGAGTTGAACTGGGTGGGAGATTGATATCTGGATCACTTGAGTCTGGGCTTGGGTTTTCTGCAGTGCCAGGTTATCGGAGTTTATTGATACCTTTCCAGAATTTTTGAGGGTTGGTTTTATGGTTGTTTTGAAGTATGGAGTAGTAGTTTTGACGATCTGTTGTGATAAGCTTTTTGACTTTGTTGCGAAGAATTTTGAATTCATTTAGGGTAGCGGAAGTTTTGTTTCTTTGGTAGTGTGCCCAGGCTTTGTCTCTCAGTCGATGATAGTTAGTGTATTTTTTGTAAGCCAGGGGGCGGTATTGTTTCGAATTCTTATGGGCAACTAACTGTACTTCAGGGTATGTAAAGGAGCCAAGAAGCAAGCATGCAAGTAGAACGAATCATATAGTGTGACTGTGCTAGCAGATAATGTTGTACATGAAATGCATACTCATAATTGCAAGAAAAAATCCACAGAGCAGCTGTGTGCTATGTAACAAGCAGGAAACTAAAATGTGAATCAGACTGGTATATTTCAATATAAAGCAGTGCTTGTAGCAGTTATGCTGGTCATCTTACACTGACCATTAGTAGGATGGCACCAAAAACTGTATTCAGCTAAGAAGTCAAATATTATTTGGAGGTACACTGTTTTGTTTTCTATATATGTGGACATCTGCTGAATTAATGAATGGGAAAGAAAGGTGTGTACAGGAAGGGAAAAAAGCAATTAGAGGGTTGCATATAGGAATGTGCAGGATAACATTTATATTGTACAGCCTGATGTTCTTGTGCGGGTGAGACCTTGCATTCAGCCTGTATTTAGGGTGGATGTCTACCCAGAAAAAGAGACAGACAGTAGCAATTTGTCATTAAACTATGACCCAGGTATCCATTTCTCATCATCATCATCATCGTCATCATTACCATCATCATCATCAGCATCAGCCCTAGTAGAGGTGATGAAATTAGCTTGTTGTTCCCCATCCTCTACAGGTGTTACTTTCCTACACACTGTCACTCTTCATTATGGGAGACAATGTTGCTTATCCTCCAGTAGCATGGCTTCTTAAGTTGGGCCTCCACCAGGTCATGGCATCTGTGTTGGGTGAACCACTAGTGTTGGTGCAACAAGCCAGAGTAGTGACTGTACTGTATTTTATACTGGTTGCTAAGTGTACTGTTGTAAGTTTATTGTATTTTTCAGTGGTTGCTACACAACTAAGGTACCTACTCATGAGATGATGCTAATGGATATTATTACATACAGCTAGTGCAAGGTCTACATGTAGTTTGTTCAGCTCCGTTTGGAGCAGTAATATGTTTTAAAGCAAGCCCTCACTGTGTACACCTATACTGTTTTTCGATTGCCCTAATATTCATGGTTCTCTGCAACAGGAATGGTTTTCCTTTAATAAACACACGTGAGGACTGATAGCTGCAGTACAACTTCAATGTGCATGGCGTGTAGATTTGTTTTTCCAAGTCCCCCCAGCACAATACAGGAACGCTGTTTCCTTGCTATACTTTAATCCATAGCTAATTAACAACTGTAAATGTATACCACTTAGAGCTATCTCTACTCCTACGAACTATATCATGGCTTGTACACCATACTGGTAAGCACACCTGGGTTACACTGTGCTGCTTCTACTCGCATAGGAGTCGTCTGATAAATCTGCCTTCCATAATGTACTTTTGCTAATACTAAATCGTTTCAGCCCTGCCCACACATTGTACAGCCATTTCATGGGCATCTACAATACTTAGTGGTGTTTGCTGATTTAACGTTGAGCTTGTCAGCTCAGAGTGTGAATATACTGTGTAACAGCAATTCGCACAGTCATATAATAAGCAATTTTCAGTGCTCTACATGTTTATTTTACATCCAGAACAGAACATTCAGTTTGAATTTGTCTGCCTAGCAAGTGAGTAGATTGTTTTTGTCTTCCCCTAATGGGAGCTCGCACATTCATGTACTCAGTAATGCTTTATTGCCCTACATGTTTTTCTGTATCAATGAACAAAACTGTTTCTAAATTGTCTGCCTAGCAAGTGAATGTACTGCTTTTGTTGTTATCCTAACGGCAAGTGAATGTACTGCTTTTGTTGTTATCCTAACGGCAAGTGAATGTACTGCTTTTGTTGTTATCCTAACAGCAAGTGAATGTACTGCTTTTGTTGTTATCCTAATGGCAAGTGAATGTACTGCTTTTTTTAAAAAACAAAACGGCAACTTGTACTTTTATGTGTTCAGACACCACTATTTTTATACTGCTCTGAATGTTTCTAGATTGTCTGCCTAGCAAGTGAATGCACTGCTTTTGTTGTTATCCTAACGGCAAGTGAATGTACTGCTTTTTTTTTTTTTAAAACGGCAACTCGTACTTTTATGTATTCAGACTTCAGGATTTTTGTATTGCTCTGAATGTTTTTATCAGGAACAAATTATACAGTCTGATTTTCACATCTTTTCTGCATAATTTAACTGTGTTAATGTAATATGCTGAATATTGCTGACTGTCCTGCCTTTCTACCCATTGCTTCCCACTTCTGACCCCCACTCCACTGCGTTACATTGCTCCATTTCAACCACCTATACCAAGAATCCCCATACCAGGATACATACACTCAGCAACTTTACTCCCTCTTTCCCTTTCACTCCAACCACTCGTAGCTTTCTCATTCCATCCCACGCATCCACCCATGCTATCATTATCTCTACCTACTGCTCAGCTCTCTCCTCTGCTAACATTCTCTTTCTCATTCCATTCCAGCTTGTTTGATCCTACTTGCAAGCCTAGTCAACCAAGAAGAACTCCCTAAATCATCTCCCTCCAACAAGGACACATAAAATTACTGCATACCCAAAAAACTGCTCTGCCAATATCAACAAGACCTCATGTAAGCTAGTCTATAACTTACCTGCAAAATTTGTATTCTAAATACCATCTGTGAAGCATTTCTATTAGCGTGCATACTCGCAGGGTCCCTATCCCCCACTGCTCCCTACGTGTACCACCTCTATCCTTTCACTAGGTGGCAGCAGACACCTGCTCCCCCTTATCTCCATTCACCCATCCAAACAGGTCGGTACCATACAGAACCCTGGCGTCCATTTTATTCAACGGAACCTGATGGCACCTCTCTCCTCTACATCTGTGGTAGCTAACTGCATTTGCACAGCTACTTATAAGCTGCAACTTCAGCCTTCTACAAGCTTCCTTATCACCTACTTTCAGCCTCCACTACCCCTACTTAATTCCATTCAGCTGAAGCATTACCCCATACTAGTTCTGTTCCCACATACCTTGGCCAGCCACCACCTCTAGTCAATTACAGCATCCACTGATACATTTTCGCGTACCTCTGCTGGAGCTCTAACCTGCTCCGTTTGCCCTATGGGCTACCTCCACTCCCCTACCATGCCTCCAATTTCCACCCGCCCCCACTACTCACACATTTATCACAAAAATACCCCACCCACTTCTCCTATTCCACCAATCACACTACACCACATGTCCAACAAACACTTTCCTTTCATACTCTCCACCCACCAACACCATGTCCACTCCCCTACTCCTACTAACCATTCGTACCTCACTTTTTTATCTCACATACCTCACACAATTACCTCAGACAAACCACACATACCCTTTACACACCACATTTACCATACAACATACCTTTACACCACCCTTCACCTCTATAATACCCGAACTCTATCCACTAACCTCTACCCTACTTCTCAAACATATAATACTGCCCATTCTTCTTTCTCACTCCACACCCCAACAACCACACTCCACCAAATATTTCCCACTCCTACCCTTATTCTCCACTATCACACTAAACCACCTCAAACTTACTACTCTGTCACTATCTGGTGGCATTCACCCTAACCCTGGGCCCACACCCCCAACTTCCACCCCCCCACACACACACACACATCCCTAAATCTAAATCTATATGTCTTGCCACTTTCAATGCCCAAAGCCTAAATAATAAAATCCCAAACCTCCATGCCTGGCTTGACCACAACCATCCTGACATAACTGTCTATCAGAGACTTGGCTCAAACAAACTATAAAGGACAACAAAATTCTGCCACCTGGCTACCAAATCATTCATAACAATAGACTTAACAAAAAAGGTGGTGGCGTTGCTATACTCTTCTCTTCCACCTATACCATAACTCCTTACATCAGTCCTATTCCAAACTTTAGTAACGCTGAAATTACTACTGCTCTACTAAAAATAAACAACCACAAATCCATATGTATAGCTGCCCTAAATATACCCCCTGGTAACAACATCCCAATACTAGAAGATATCATCTCCTGGTGTTCCTCCAACATAAAAAATGAAACCTACATCCTAGGTGACACTAACATAAATTGGGCTTCGATAATTTCACCTACCCCATCTCAATGTATCAATCTCTATAACTTTAGCCAACTTAAAACTCCCCTACCAGACCAAACAACGATAGATCCTTTGGCACCATCATTGACTGGATCCTTACTTCCCATCCTAATCTCATCTCAAACTCAGGAAAGCTTCCTGTCTCCCTCAGTAACCACCTTCCAGCCTTTGCTGACCACCACCCCTGCCCTCTCCACAAGCAGCACCATTAAATTCACACACGCAATCTCTCCTATTTCAACTCTCAAACTTTCTCCAAATGTCTAAGACTTACTGACTGATCCCTCCTAAAAACACTGCCTATAGACAGAGCCATCACCTACTTCAATGATACATTCATAAACACTCTCAACAACCATGCCCCTACAGAAACCAAAAGAATCAGAGCTAACGCTTCCCCCTAGCTGTCCAAGGAAATCAAACTTACCATGCTACAAAGAGATAAAACTTGAAACTGTATCAGAAAACTAAACTACCCATCCACCTACAAGAATTCCAACAACTTCATAACTCCGTAAAAAATTCATAACTAGAGATTGTAAAACACACTACCTCAAACTTCAAACTACCCACTCAGCCAACCCTAAAAAGTTCTGGTCCACAATCTCCTCCCTCCTCCACCCAGGTAACAAGGAGAGTCCCTGCCCTAACCCAAACCTTACTGACCTAGACACTGCAACTCAATTCAACAACTTCATCATTGACTGCATAGCCAAACTGTCCTTTTCTTTTCCCAGCCCCCCAACAACAGCTTTTCCACCCTCCCCAAACCCCTCACTCCTCCCCTTTCGACCTTGAAACCATCCCCGCATGTACTATAAAAAGACTACTTTTCCAATTAAAACCTAGCCAAAATGCTCCTGACAACCTCCCAGCAATCTTCCTAAAACTATCTGCTGACAACATAACCCTTCCCATTTCCATCTTAATCAACAGATCCATCAAAGAGACATATGTCCTATCCATCTGGCATCAAGCATACATTATCCCACTACACAAAGGAGGAAAAAACACTGACACTTCCAATTTTAGACCTATAGCTATCCTTTCCCCTCTTTCAAAAATCCTGGACAAATGTATCCATACTCAACTCATGTCTTACCTTACTCAAAACAACCTTCTTACCTCTACTCAGCATGGCTTCCACCCTGGTCATAGCACCATGACTGCCTTTCTCTCCTTTCTTGAAACCATAAATAAAGCTCGTGACTCTGGTAAACTTGTATATTCCTTGTTCCTCGACCCATTCAAAGCTTTTGATACCATCTCCCACCCTCTACTCTTAATTCAACTCTCATCTCTTAACCTCTCCTCCTCCACCTTAACCTGGTTTGCAAGCTACCTCTCTGAACGTCAACAAGGCATTCACTGGAAAACCTCAACCTCTCCCTTTCAACACACTCCCACCGGCATCCCACAAGGTTCTGTTCTAGAACCTCTTCTCTTCAATATATTTATTAATAATTTCCACCACGCCATCTCTGACTCATCAATAATCCAATACACAGATGGCTCAGCTATCATCTGCTCTGCAAACACTGTTTCTGACTTACTTCTAAAAACTCAGTCAGCCTTCTCTAACACAGAATCCTGTATGAAAAATAACCACCTTGCCCTCAATGCAAATAAAACTAAACTTATGATCTTCTCCCCCTCCAGAAACTCTCCAATAGACAAAAACTCTTTCTCAATACTTAGCAGTGATAACATCCCAATTTAAGTCATACCCAGTACCAAACTCTTTGGTGTCATGATTGACGACCATCTAAAATGTGACACCCATATTCAATCCACCATAAAAAATAAAACACCAAAAACTGGGGCTTCTATATAGGCACAACCACTATCTCTCCCCCTCCACTAGGAAAAACCCTGGCTTCCTCCTACCTTCTCCCCTCTCTGATGTATGGCACCCCCCTGTTAAACAATTTTCAAGTCATTCTTCAATCTAAACTCGAATCATGCTATAATAAAATAAGCAAATATGCTATCAACTCAAAAAAACCCTCCCGTCACTGTCACTCTCTCCTCACTCTGCACTGGCTTGAACTTCCTAATTACTTGATCTAACCACTTACTCAGATATGAAAACCAAAATCTTCTACAAATCTATAAACCCACATGTCCCCCTGGCCACCTGCTACTTTCTTGCTCCATCTCTAAACTATGGAACTCACTCCCTCCCACCCTCCGCATTACCCCAGACCACACCAAATTCAAATATCTCCTGTTCTCCTATCTCACAACTAAATGAATCTGCCCACCCACTCCCCAACGTAAATTCCCCCTCCAACCATCTACCCCTCCATCCTCCACAAAAACTAATTTCCTCAACCTCCCCATAATTACTCTAATTAGGACAGCCAGCTACTGCACCTAGACCCCTCTCTCAAATTCATGTCCTTCCAAAAAAAAAAATAAAAAATTGAGTATTTCTCATCTAGTCAATATTCAAAAATGTGCTAATTTCACTTTCTTTTATTGTATCATAGAATGCATCCCACTAAGATCTTACTGTGTATGTTTGTGAACTTACTGTATTGTATGCTCTCTAAATTTTCATTGTATTCATATAGTTTCTCTGTAACTAATTTTTGTAGTTTTGTTTCATAGTTTCTCTGTAACTATTTTTGGAGCTTTTCTTCCCAGGCCTCCACTGAAAACAGGCTCTTCATGGCCCAGTGGATTTCCCGGTTATCAAACTGAAATAAATAAATTACCGTGTAGTGGTACCCCTTTCACATCACAGGAAGAAATCATGTTTGACAAAGAATATCCTTCACATTGTGTTACATGCCTCCATATCTGGCAGTGGTCACAGAGTGGTAACTCCCCACCTGTCCATAGAAAGAAATAGTATATGGAAAAAATATCCACCACCTTGAGACCCCTCTCAACTTAGATTCTTGTTATATGTCTCCAATCAAGGTGTGTGTAGACTTATATGTGTCATTGTGTCACTAGCCCCAGAGCACGTTGGCTATAATCCCAAAAGTTGTAACACTACACAGCATTTTACAGAATTGTAGTCCTTCCTGTTCACAAACCTTTGTGACTGCTTGCCAAAGGCAGCCTTTATTGTTACATGCATGCAGAGTATGGCAGCCAATACCCCAGGGAGGCAAGTGGTGACTTAGAAGGCTCCCATGTTGTTTGATGTCTTTGTCTCATGTGGTGTACTAGGAAACCATATATTATCTGCCACGTGTAAGACCACTGAAAAAGCTAACTCACTACCTATGGAACAGCATGCTGACTTTCTGTTCACCTATCAGATGTTTAATCTTATCAAGAAAGAGATCCTCCTCCCGCTAGCCTCCAGACCACTCAGATATGCACCATCATACAGCCTTAGAAATTTTAAGCATTCAGATCCCTTGTGCAACCCCACCCCCAAACTAGGCTTCCATTCACAGATCATGCATTATCAGTCCTTGGTCCTAAACACTGGGAATTTTTGCCTTCTTTTCTTAAAGAACAATTTTCTTACCACATTTTTCCACTCAGATCTCAAACCACATTACAAGATTCTAGGAATTTGCCACTGCTCTCTCCTTGTCTGTTAATATTATCTAAACTCTACCTACCCGACTTTGCACTGCATAGTTTGCTCTGACTTTACTTTTCAATATGATTCTTCCAGCATTCCAGCTCTGATCTCCTCTGTATATAATGCATGCACGTATTGTCTTTTGTTAGCCACTCAGTATATAATGTCATGCATCTATTGTTCTTTATATCCTTATGCCAACTCTGATATTCAGTTTGTATATTTATTTATTTATTTATTGACATTTGTTAACCGGGTTTGTCCAACTGGGCTTGTGGCCCATTTTCAGTGGAGACAGAGCAGTATATGTATTGCATTTTGTCTTTCATGTTGTATGCAGTGTCATATGTCTATTGTCCTTACTTCTGGGCTGAGTCTGAAATAGGTCTAGTGGGATCAGTTCTCTATCCTGGTTAACACATTAAAAATAAAATAAATAAAAATAAACTAAAGTTATACCAAGGAACTCACCAATTATTGTGAAGGTAGAGGTCTGTAAAATACTCTTCTCCCCAGTTGTCTCTGAAAGGTTCTTCTAGCTAGTAGCTTGTTCTTCATAGCAATGGGAACGTCATATATTTCTATTGATTCTAAATAACATGCCAACCCATTTCCATACAATGCCCCAATTAACTCTACAGTGAGCCATGAATCATTCCAGCTGTGAACCTGTGCCAAGCTTATTGTTATCAGTACCATATACCTTGCCGCCAGATAGACCAAGCAGTACAGGCTATTTATTTATTTATTTTATATTTGTTGACCGGGATAGTCCAACTGGATTAATGTCCATTTTCAGTGGAGGCCACATGATGACTGCTGCAATTCTGAGAATTTTTGTTACATGTAACATTGACATTTTGGGTGGTTTGCCATTTTATAGGCAGATAAAGCTGCACAATTTCCTCTGCAAATGTTTATGAATGGTAACTATGTTTACTTTGCATACATTTTAATATCATTAAGACCTCATTTTACTACCTCATTTCATTTGCATGTTATTATGTAGCCATTTACATATATTTTTCATTGTTCTTTCAGGCTCACTGCCCTGTAGAATAACTTGGGTCTATGATTCTGCATTAGCCTACATCTGTCTGCACATTGCCGATTCTGGCGTAAGTGTACCCTGTATACTGCACAACTTTTCTATGAATCCTGGCCATAGGTTTTGCTTAACGTGTGTAACTTTTAAGTTTTTGGGGATTTTAAAGTTGCTACAGAGTTTGTCTATGAGTTTATTAGATGCTGTTTTTGGATCAGGGAATACCTTGATGCTAATTTTCAGCAAGCTCATGTCTTGATTAGTTCCTTCACATTTACTAATATAAATGTATACTGTATTTTAACTACTGTGGTAGACTAGTTTCAGTTATTTCTCTACTCCACCATGCTGATTTCTTTCATGTTTTTTTAAAAAAAAAGACTACTAAGCTTTTAATGAGCAATTCATCCCCAGTGTTTAATTGCCCATTTTATTGCTCAGAATGGTACCATGACAGTGAAACTTTCAAAGTTTAATACAAAACCATTCCAAAAATTCATGTGTATATTCATCCTCATTTCCATTCCTACTGTGATTAAGAACTTTCAAACAATCAATCTAATTTCTTAATCATTTAATTATTTATTCTTGAAATATAATTATTTAACTATAGGACTGTTTACGCAAGGAAGGGCTTTACCAGTATTGCAGCTTCAGAATGTAGACCATGTTATATTAGATTACATTTTCTTGATAGTAGATGGAGTCAGTAAGCCTCTCCAGTCTGTCCTTTAAGTGTGTTTAACATCCTGCCTGTCTTCTATCCCTGTCTTTTGCTCTATTCTCCATCTCTCTCATGCTCTCTGGAATGCCTCCATGGATTTCCTCTCCATCATGCTTTCAGTGGTCCATACCATGGTTCTATCATTCTGTCCATGAAGAAGTACTTTCAGTAATCTTGAAAGTAGTTGGCCCCTACAGTTGGCTACCTCTGACCCTCCAATGCCTGTCATTCCTCTTCAGGCATACACTTTCATATTACCCTGCCCCCTCACCCCTGTCATTCATCTTCAGGCATACACATTCACATTATCCTACCCCAACTACCCCTGTCATTCCTCTTTAGGCATACATTTGCACATTACCCTACCCCAACTACCCCTGTCATTCCTCTTCAGGCATACACTTTCACATTACCCTACCCCATCTGCCCCTATTATCCCTCTTCAGGTATACACTTTCACATTACCCTACTCCAACCACCCCTGTCATTCCTCTTCAGGCATACACTTTCACATTAACCTACCCCAGCTGCCCCTGTCATTCCTGTTCATAGGTTCATAGGTTCATACTAGGCTATCTACCCTGGGGCATTTATAAGCCTAGCCCAATTGTGTTTGGCTTACGCCAACCCTTGATTTCAGTATACTGTGCCCTTTTTAAAGTTTAGTTTACTGTGCCTCTGTCTAATAGTGACACGGAAGTAATCCCCGGGACAAACCTACGATCCCCCATCCACTCATCAAGATTCTTCTTGAAGAGAGTCAGTGAGGTGCTCTGCCTAACATGAATTGGAATTCTATTCCAGAGTGAAGGGAGCCTCTGGGTTATGAATCTGTCCCTCCAGCATGTTCTATTTATTTCTGTGCTGAGGTTCAAGTCCCTCGAGCACGTGGCTCTAAAGGATTTAGATTTACTGAGGTGGAGCATGTCCATTAATTCTGGGTTGGACATAGCTTTATATGTCAGGCATAGATCGCCTCGAAGTAGGCGGTATGCAACTGAGTAGAGCTGGAGTTTTTTTTAACCGAGCAGCATATGGCATCTGTTTGAGTCCCTTGATCCTCCTGGTGAGGTACTTTTGGGGTCTTTCTAATTGCTGCAGGTGTCGGGTAAGGTACATCCCAAAGGGGGCATTGTATTCTATGATGGGCCTGATGAGGGATGAATAAAGGGGCACGATTACCTCTCTTGATCTAGATGTGAATCCTTTCATGATGAGGTGGGATATGTAGAAGGTCTTTCTAACCACATTGGCAATGTGGTTGTCAAAGGAGAGATTGCTATCAACTTGGGTCCCCAGATCCCTAATTACTTT
Source organism: Protopterus annectens (assembly GCF_019279795.1). Lineage (NCBI taxonomy): Eukaryota > Metazoa > Chordata > Ceratodontiformes > Protopteridae > Protopterus > Protopterus annectens. The sequence goes on along the minus strand of NC_056738.1, from coordinate 104,639,603 downwards.
CTCTGTACTTAATGGGTTACCACCTATGTGGTAATTGTGGGCACATTGTTTTTGCCAAAGGGTATGACTATACACTTTTTAGCATTTAGCTTTAGACCATGGCTCTGGCACCAGTTATCCGTCTCTGCGAGACCTTTTTGAAGGATGTTTGTGTCAGCTGGAGAGTCGATTATGGCGCCCAGTTTGCAGTCATCTGCGAACTTGGTGAGTCATAGTCCTCCCACGTTGGCCTGTACCTCAGAAAAGTAAATACTGAACAAGAGAGGTCCCAGGACAGAACCTTGTGGGACGCCACTTGTGACCAGTTTCGAGTCTGACATGGCCCCAGCAACTCTGACTCTGTGGGTTCTGTCTTTGAGCCAGTTTGCGACCCATCTTGTGACATAGGGGTTTATATTTAGGCTGAATAGCTTATCTATGATGCCCGAGTGGGGTATTGTGTCAAATGCCTTTGCAAGGTCCAGATAGGCTGTGTGGACTACCTTCCCCTCATCTATGACCTTGGTGACTGTTTCGAAGAAGTTGACCAGGTTCAAAAGGCAGGATCTGCCCTTGACGAAGCCAAATTGGGTAGGATCTAGTGTCTGTAGGTCCCCAATGTCTTTGTTTATGAGTTCCATGATGATCCTCTCCATAGCCTTGCAGACTAGGCTAGTCAGGCTTATGGGGCGATAGTTTCCAGGGTCCGCAGAGGTGCCACCTTTGTGGAGTGGGACCACTGTTGCTGTACATCATTCTTTGGGCACATATCCTGTAGTGAGGCTGAGATTGTACAGCAGTTTTACTTGAGGGATTAGTTCTTCTTGGAGTTCATGTAGGATGCAACCTGGGACGCCATCTTGTCCCATGGAAGCAGTGTTTTTTGCTTTGGAGAGGGCGGCCTTCACCTGCACATCAGAGATGTTTGGGAGGCTGCACTCTGCCGGGATAGATACTTGCTCTTTTGGGGGGGGGAGTTTGCACTGAACCTGTCTGCCAGGATATTGGCGATGTCTGTGGGTTCAGTGTATTTTTTGTCGTTTAGAATCAACTCAGAACAAGTCTGGGAGTTGCATCCCAAGTTCCTAACATAACTGAAAAAAGCCTTATGATTGTCTTTAGTGTCGTGTGCAATTTTTCTCTCAAAGCTGGCCTTGGAGGATTTTATGAGGGATCGTAATTTTTTGCTAGTACTGATCAGAGATGCCTTCCCTTTTAGGGATTTTGCTCTATCATGTAGTAGCTTCCTCCTTCTGTTGTACAGTTTATTTATGGCTGGGGTCCACCAGACTGGACGCCTGCCTTTGGATGATTGGGTCTTGATTTTGTTTGGGATAGCATGATCCATGCATTCCTGGAGATGTCCGTAGAATGCGTTTATATAGGATTCTGCAGTTTGGGCCGTAGTTTCCACTGGCTCTGGGGCCTTGAAGGATTCCACTTTGGTTTTGAGAAGTGTGAAGTTCGCTTTTGACAAGTTTTTTACTGTGGTTTTCTGGGCTGGGGGTGGGGTCGGGATGTGGATATCCAGTGAAATTAATTTATGGTCTGATCTTACCAATGAGGCATATACTTCTGGTATGGAGCATAGAGTCCCCATGTTGGTAATGATCAGGTCTAGTATGTTTTCCCCTCTTGTGGGAGTGGTGACTAGTTGTTCCATAGCATTTGAGTTTATAAATTCCAGGAACCTTTGGGCTAAGGTGCTGGGGCTTGAGTAATGCTCCCAGTCTATGTTTGGGTAGTTGAAGTCACCCAATATAATGGTGTTCGGAGAGATCTTCATGTTCTCCAATGTTTTCAGGAAAGCCGAGTGGGATTCCTGACTTTGAAAGGGTGGTCTGTAGGATGCTATAAACTGAAAAGCAGTCTTGCCCACTGTCAGTTGCACATGGATGATCTCCGATACTTCGTGCAATGCCACTAACCTGGAGGTGTGGATATCCTTGATAAATATGGAAACTCCCCCTCCTTTTGTGGTTCGGTCCGGGTTTTGGGGCCAAAAAGCATGATATGAGGTATAACCTGGTAGTGCTGAGGTGCTCTCTGGGGCCTTGAACCAGGTTTCTGTCACTGCACAGATATCGATATTCTCCATACTGAGGAGAGCTTCGAGTGCATGCATCTTGAGGTTAAGACTTCTGGCGTTTAGCAGCATTACCCTTAGTTTCTTGTTCCTTGTGCTGTCTATGGAGGTGGGATTGACTTTTGAGCCTTGCCTAAAAAAGGCACTATGGGGGTGGCAAGAGCCTTTGCCAATATCCGAAAGCCCAGGGGTGACAGGTGCAAGCCGCCCCTAGTGAAGCAACGTGGCTTGTCGAGCATGTCATCCCAGGCTGACAGACACTGGATCCCCTTTGAATGACACCAAAATTTTAGCCAATTGTTAAAATCGATCATTTTGTCTTTATACTGTGGCATCATTCTAGGTGAGGGTAAGATGCTGCTCAAGGTCAGGGTCATACTGGCCTGGGCTACATGATCAGAGAGCTCCTCTATGTCTCTTTTCATGTAGTCGAGGGAGGTACGTCTCAGGTCATTCATGCCAGCATGTACAATAACTGAGTCATATTTGTATTTGCTTTGGAGTGACCTGAGGGCTTGCGTTATGTGGCGGATCCTAGCGCCCGACAGGCAGCTCACTGTGACCTTCTCTTTATTCAGCCTGGTGAGCAGGACGTCAGTGTGTCTGACAATAGAGTCACCTATTACAAGAGTATCAGGTGTGTTATTCAGCCTTAAGGGCTGTGACTGCTTGGCACACTGACTTTGTGTGCTATGTGTTGTACGTGTTATGTTTTGGGGTAGCGTTTGCTTGGATGTCTGCTTTGGAGGTCTCTGTTGCTTAGGTAGATTTTTATTTAGAGCCTCCGAGTATGTTTTTGTGTTTTTATGTGTTTGGTTCGCTGTTGTGGTGGGACTATGTGATACGGGAATTGTGTTGAGTGAGGTTACCTTCTCCTCCTGACTGGTTACACCACTTTTGAGATGAGAGAGCTCAGCCTCCAGTTTGGCAATATGGTTGCATCTCTCACATATATTCAAACCTGTTTGGAGGAGGAGAGGGTTGTCCGTGTACATGAGACAGTTGTAACATTGCCTCAAAATTCCCAGATTCACCAGCTGGACTGGAGAGGAAACCATGCATACATTTTAACATTACACTGCTCCTCTGATCCCTGTCATTCCTCTTCAGGCATACACTTTCACATTACCCTACCCAGCTGCCCCTGTCATTCTTCTGCAGGCATACACTTTCACATTACCCTACCCCAACTATCCCTGTCATTTCTCTTCAGACATGCACTTTCACATTACCCTACCCCATCTGCCCCTATCATCCATCTTCAGGTATACACTTTCACATTATCTTACTCCAACTACCCCTGAAATCCTCTTCAGGCATACACTTTCACATTACCCTACTCTAGCTGCCCCTGTCATTCCTCTTCAGGCATACATTTTCACATTACCCTGACTTGATGTGCACCCGGATCATGCCCCCCCCCCCCCCGTTCAGCTCTCTTATTAGAAAATCTCCAGTTCCTCTAGTTTTTGGCCACATCTATTGCCTCTATACCATGCACCATTCTGGTGGCTTTCTTCCATACTCCTTCCAGTAGTCTGCTGTCCCTTTCTTTGTATGATCCCCAGAACTGCCTTCAGAGTGAGAGTTTTATGCCTTTACTTCCACAGTCCATTCTTTCTGAGCATGCACACAATCCTTGCATTTGCTGTTCCCACTGTCTCTCAGTATCTACTTGGTGGTAAGGTTCAAATGCAATCAGCATCTTCAGATCCATATCCATTTCCTGCTCTCTTGATATCAGTTTTATTCCTTCCAGACTAATACTTCATGCCAAGGTTTTTGTGGTCAGTATTTAGTACTTTGTATCTGCCTGCAGTGAAACTGTTGTTACCTATCTATTCATGTAGTCAGTCTTTTCAGATACTTCCTTAGACTCTTCCCATATCCTCCATTGCTACCTAGTAATGTGTCTTCAGTAGGCAGAATGATCCTGTTCTCCTTTTCCTCAAAGATGTCCAAAATAAACATACCAAAGAGTACTAGGCCAGTACTGACCTCTGCACAACTCCACTTGTGACTTTATTTCTGAGAGTCTTTCACTTCATCCCTGTGTATCTAACATTGCAGATTTGTGACTATCCATAATCTTTATCCTACATGAAACTCCTTCATTTTGTCTAACAGCCTACATGAGCAGGACTGAATTAAAGCCTTGGTTATGTTAAGCTTTGTCAATGTTTCCTGTAACAATGCCTGTACAATGATGTTGTGGAAGCTTATTCACACAAGATTAGGTTAAAGCAGATCTCAGATGAATGCACATACATCAGTCACCAAGGGAGAAGCTTAGAAAAATAAGTCAAAAACCCTGACCTGCCATTGATGATAACACTTCTCAGGACTGCAGTTTCACAACTGAGTGTAGAGTTAATGTTTTACTGGGTGGACTTGGAAAGAAGACAGATGGTTAGGCAGTTAGAGGAGGTAAAAAATGGAAAAAGGCCTCCTGTAATCCAATCATAAATTGGATCATGTCTGACTAACAGCTACTTCCTGCCATGAATCCTTGTTAACTGTTGTCCTAAAAATTTTCATCCTGTCAAATAACAACCAGTCATTACCTCAGGATTCCCTTCATAAATGTTCTACCACTGTTGTTAGGTTAACAGGCCTACAGTTCTTGTTCTGTCTCTTTGATACAAAGATACGAAATATGTTGTCTTCTACTCCTTAAGCACCTCTGGAGTACCTTGAAATCTGTTAAAGTCCCCTAGCAGGGGACCTGCTAGCACATATTACAGATTCCTATGGGCCCTGGGAAGCAAACTATTGGTCTCATTTTCGACAGCTATTTCTCTCATCTTCTTCCCTTCACTCTCCTAAAGTCATCATCATTGTCATCAACCTCCTACGTCCCATTTTACATCCTGCCATGGTGACATTTCGCCATTAGGCAATGTGACCAAATCACCTTGAGGCAATGTATACACCACTGGGTGGCTAGCAAAACCCCCCACACTGCCTTACCTTCTATCCAGCATGGCATGGAGCTTTTCTTTTCTTTTGTGAAGACTGAAGATGAGTATTCATTGATGTTTCTATCTTTTTAGCAGTCTTCTGTGACCGCTTTCATACTTGTTTAGCTAGACTTGCTTCCCTATTTTTGCCAGATGATTGTAGAAAGTTTTGTCCTTTTTTATGTCCCCTTCTGCCAACTATCTTTCAGCACATTCCACTGCTGTGCTCATTCATTTGATGCTTTTCTACTTACCTCTTTATACTATGTTCTTCTTTTGCTTCCTTATCTTCCACTTTTTATATGCCCTGTCCTTTGCCCATATTGATAGCCTTACAATTCTACACAGTGCTGGCTCAATTATCCTGAACGTTATTTGATCACACTCCATAGAACAACTTCATATAAAGCTTGTATTCCTCTTTTTCATATTAGAAGCATTATTGATGGCAGTAAGAAATATACCCTGTACTGTGAAACAAATACCTTTATGCATTTTCATCAGACTCATATCCAAAACTGAGTAGTGCACCTGTGACCAATTCCTTAGCTTGCGTACATCTTCAATTTGTCTCCAATCATCAAACTTATCTTTGACCCTTTCCTGACTAATTGAAATCATAACCCTAAAACCTGATACCATCATCTTTGGGTTTATAACTCTAAACCACACAATGACATTACTCTAGGTAAACCATAACTTTCTATGGACATCCCTGATCCTCCACTTTGGCTCTGGACCACATCTAGAACTCTGTCATTTCTGGTACAGTGATGCACCAGTTAGCTGAACTGCTGTGGTTCAAGACCCCAGCCAACTCATACTTCCCTGCTGTCCTGGAGCATTTTGACACCAAGTCATCTCCTGGCAGATCAGGATTTCTTATGAAGATAATCACCATCCTCTTACCCTAGTTGTTTATTCTCTTATCTATCATCCCCCTTATTTTATATGTCAGGGGTGGTTAATACACTCCATAAATCCACCCCCCACCATTCATCACTCAGTCTACAGTCATCCTCCCTTCATCAATACTACATTGATTTTTACATATGGTGACTGTCACTGAAACACTATAATGGATATGTGGAAGGGACTGGAGTGTTCTACAAAACTGTACAACATAAGCTAACAGATGTGACACTCCACACAGCTATTAAGCTATTATAGGTAATGTCTAAGCATTGCAGCAACACTGAAAATCTAGACTCATGCCATCTCAGCATAGTCACTTTTAGTCAGTCCAAGTAGCTTTGGATTATTTATTTTATTTTCCTTGCATTAACTAGATAAGCAGACCAATCAAGCAGCATTTTTCATCCACAATATCCAAAGTGGGAGAGATGGAGCTTGCCTTGAAGACCATGGAAACATGAAGTCCTAGAGCCCCATCAGCTTTAACCTGTGGAATTATACCTGAAAGAAATATCTGGAGTTTGGAATTGCCATTGGAGCCTAGTCAAGGTCTACACTCTGAAACATTTTTTAGGGCAGCCTGATCTTGAAATGAGTGTGAGAGACTATAATCCTGACTGAATACTAACCAAAGCAAATATTTTCTTTTTTTTTTTTGTGCCAAGTGGACTATTATTTTTTATTTTTCCTGTGATTTTACAAAAAAAAAAAAAAAAACAAAACAAAAAAAAAAAAACAAGCATGTGTTTTAAGAAAGTCCAGTTTCCAGCATCTCCTTGGACTTTGCAGTGTTAGAAAATGGGTCCAGTTAGTCAGAGACTTTTCATTTTCAGATCCTTGCAGCACTCCTGCAGCTAAGTGCAACCCATATTTGAGTTACTATTTCTCCAAAGTAACAAGTGTGTTCCTGCCATAATTTTCTAGTAAACCCAACCATAGTAGGAATTATTACATCATTATGTGGAATCACAGGTGGTGACTGACCAAAAGCTGGTGCAACTACAGCAACAACTTGTTGTGCTGCCCAGTGTAGCTGGAACTCTAAGACTGTACCTGTTATGAAGAAACTGTTCACATAGTGTAACCTGGAGTCCTTCTTGGTGGCCTTTGGGTGCAATGCCACCATCGAGAACTGAGACTGAGAAAATGAAGCAAAAGTCATGTTATTCCACCTGACAGGAGAGGCACTGAGAATGTATATGTAGGAATCTGATTGCATGGGCTATGACAAAGTTATAAATGACATCTGGCCAGAAGTGATATAGAATCTTAAGTATAACCAGTACAATGCCATCACTGGACTTTTAATATAGATAAACCAGTAAAAGCAGAGATGCATGATTTAAAGCATCTTGTAACACTGGCTAAAACCTAACAGAAATAAGTTGAAAATACTAGAAATGTTAGCAGTAGTGAGATTTAAAATAGCTGTGTATAGTACAATATGAGGATGGGTATTGGAAAGCGATCCTAAGAACTCTAATAAGCTAGTCACTTTCCAGGGATGCTTATTTGTTAATGACATGATATGTTTGTAGGTTCATAGGTAAACCTGAATTGTCTGTTTCTAAGTTAATATTACAGTAAGAAATATACCCACTTTTGTGACACAAAAGCAGAAAGTAAAGTGTTTAATTATTTTAAATGTGAAGGAAATGGCCAAGTGTTGTGTTTTATGCCTCTAATACTGAAGAAAAAAATTTTAATGTGAAAAAGTGAAGTACCTGTTTTAAATGAAGCTGTTTTTATGGGGTGTGAGAAAGTAATTTCCATAATAATTGAATCATCACCATGTCATTGTGTTATAATCAACCTAGTAAAATGTACCACATTTTTAGAAGGAAGGAGGGTTCAAGCTCTGCTATATTCTGGAAGCATGATTACCCTGTCAAAGTTCTCCAAGTGAGTAAGCATAAAAATAGTAACAACCTTAAAGTGGTGGCAATATACATTCATAGTGACAGAAAGAGTATCCTCTTACAGGTGTAGAAATTCAGATTGTTGCAAGAAATCTGTTACTTTCTGTGGCTGCAACTCATGATTTGACTCATGATGTAATTCTGGGAAAAGATTATCCCATTTTGAAGTACTATGGAAATATGGAATGGACAGACTATAGATAGTGTGGCAGACTGATAGTTAATAAAAAGATGTAGTGCAGGAGTACAGTACATCCATTAAGCATAAGAACTGGGGCAAATAATGCAGTGGCACTCTTATAAAGATCCAGCCAAAACCAGGAATTGCTATAGAAGTTACAAAAGAAGTTAGAACTTTATTGGTTAGCGAAATGACCCTGTTATAAAAAAAAATGGCCCAATGAAAGAGCAACAGAAAATTAAAACTGTAAGGAAAATAAGTACAAGAACTGAAGGTAAACTAATAAATACATATGAAGAAAAATTAACTATAAGAGGCATCAGTACAGCAACTGAAGGAGAATGAACAGAGAACTTTGATGTAAAATTCAGTACAAGACAGAAGTCAGCTCACAGCATACCTGTCAACATTTACCTCCAGATTTATGGGCAACACAAAAAATAACTATGGAAAAGTCCAGAAATTAGGGGCAATCCTTATATGCTGGTGCTAATAATGTAGAATTTCTCAAAATAATTTCCAGTTTCAGAAGGGATTCATAGGTTCATAGGTTCATAGGTAGGTACTAGGCTATCGGCCTAAGGGCCTATGCAAGCCTAGCCAACAAGGTTCCCTGGCTTATGCCACCCAAGAAAGTTATCTTCCTGTGCCACTGATGAGCAGAGACACAGAAGTGATCCCCGGGGTGTATTTCCTATTTCCCATCCACTCATCATGATTTGCTTGACATAAGCAAAAGTCTTAGAAAAATATGGATCTTTCTTCAAAAATGTGAATAGAGGACAGCTGAGGCACACAGACCTATAAAAAGCATGAGCACAGAAATTGGGAATAGCACTAGAACTAGGACACCTAAGTAAAGACCAAAGGGCAGATTCAATAAATCTTATATGGTCCGCTAACACTATGTGTGCCTTCCAGCAGTAGTGTACTCTTTTGTATTCAAAACTAAAAAATCCACCAAGCAGGTAGAACAAAGACTACAAAGGATGTCACTCAAGCTTCTTTAGTGAATAAAACAGCTTTATTATTGCTTTCGTCTCAAAGAGACTTCATCAGAATAAAATTCAACAACAAAATTAACCTTTTGTACAACAAAGAAATTAATTATCACACCTTTAATCCAATTAACCAATAAATAAATTATCCTAAAACTAATACAATTTAAAAACTTTATATTAAATAACATTTTTATATCCAAAGAAATATGTAAAACAAAATAAGCATTTGCAAAACTGATGTATAAATATGTAAAAGAACTAATACATTTTTAACCTTCTGTTTTTTAAAAAAACACTTAAAGTTAATAGAATCATTCATCTCTGTCAGTTTGTCCACCCCTAACCTTAGTTGCCAAGTGGTTTCCCTCTGTTTTGTAGGCAGATGTAGATGTGCTCAATATGCTCTCACATTGGCTAAGAGACAACGCATAGCACACTCACTTATCACCTAAGGGGCTAAAACCTTCATCCTATGCACATACATATAACAACACTGATGCCAGGCAAAGCTCACAACCTTTACCTATCCATGTAATGGCTGTGTACTCCTAGCATCAGACTCAGCCCTGAACTAAAACTGTAGCAACTGCTGGATTTACAAGGTAAGTGTTGAACCTGGAGTGTTAAAACAGAATTGTGTAATAATGCAAATGAATTGCATATCCTTGCATGTTGTTACTTGGTAATGCAAGTAAGTAAAAGGTGGGTGATTTGTATAGCAATAACTTTAACATGTGACAGCAGAGACTTATGTGAATACATGTGTAATCTATCAAGTAATAGGCCTCAGCCATCAAAGATTCACACATTCATACCTCTCAAAGTACTTATGGTCAACAAATGTCTTTGGTTTGTCTTCATACTTTTATTTTGGAAAATCATTAAAGAGAGAAGCTAGTAAGTAATTAGACACATTTCAGTTTCAGCCTTTACAACCTTCAGAAGATTCTTAAAAATACTGATGTAAAAATTTGTTTTGATTAATCAACTGTCTAACTTTCTAAGACCAAAATATGTCAAAAGTACAATCAGCAAAACAAAATCACAAACACAGATATACTAAACACTAAGTCAGTTATGCACCCTGAGCATCAGCCACAAGGTTTATGTATCCCTGAACCCAAAAGATAGAAAACAAGGATATGGCACAGTTATCATCACTTGCACAGGGTGTTGGGGGGGGGGTGGGGACTGGAAGCCTAGGCTAACACAAAAGGTTAGTGAGTGTGTGTGAGTAAGAAAGAGAAGCAGGCAGACATTTGGATAAAGTAACAAATGGCCAGTGAGATAGAATGAGATTTAAGCTTCAAGGCTGAACCATGTAACTATTATATGTGTGTCTGTATGGGCTCTCCAGGTGAAATTGGTGTGTGAGGGCATGCAAGAATACAGTCAAGCTCTGTGCTAGCTCTACATCTTGGTATGTCAGATAGGTGTGAGCCATGCATGGTAAAGGTAGCAGTTCATTATTGTTGAACCAAACCATGAGAACTGGCTTTACCTGGAGTTGCACTGGCATATCCATGCCCATGGTCAGATTAACTGCTGCTGTCTGAATGTGACTGATGTCTACTGGATGAACTCCCCTCACAAGGATGCCCAGGACTATGATCCCATGGCCTGCCACATCTTGGTGTGGACACCTCAACCACTGCTGGAGCAGTGGAAGTTGTGCCACTATGGGAGCATGATCTGGCATGACCACATCAGCTAACATCAGATGATGTGGCTGACCTACACCCACGTGGATGCTGTCCCCCTCCCAGCAGATGCTTTGCCACAGATACTGCCCATTCCAATGTGTCATTCAACAGATCCATTGAACTGACAACAAGTTGGAGGCAGTCACATATGTCAGCATGTGCCACATCTACAACCCTAAGCATTTCTCTGCAAGACATACTGGAAAGTACCTGCATCTCCATGATGGCCATAAACATACATTGAGTGGCACTGGAAGATACACCTGGGTCAAGTGGAGAATGGACAGCAGGGCTCCTCTGAGCACCCCTAACAGCCCTACGCATTTCTCTGTAAGACGTACTGGAAACTATCTGCACCTCCGTGATGGCCCTAAACATACATTGAGTGGCACTGGAAGCCACACCTTGGTCAGGTGGAGAATGGACAGCAGGCCTCCTCTGAGCACCCCTAACAACCTCTTGCTTGGCACTTCACCCACATTTTGGCTATGGCTAGAGTCAACAGGCACTGAATATGCAGTAACTACATTGCCCTGATTGAATGTCTCACCTTAAACCTGTTCAATGTCTGGAGACTCACTGGAATGGGTTGGCATAGGCCTACTGGCTGTGTCCAATGGAATTAAAGGGGATGGTTGAATGTCAACTTCAGTGGCAGATTCAATCTCTGCACCTCACTACTGTGCCTCTGTTTGGCCATCATCAGAGTCTGGTGATACTCTGACATCAACTGGTAGGAGTCCCACACTTCCACTGTCAGGATCGACTGTGATAAGAAGCAACAAACACAGGAAAAAATAATACCTACACTACTATAGTTCAATATATGGCTAACAAACTTACAGTGGTGCCAGTATTACAGACAGTACAGCAATACACACAACAGTCCTGACACCCACATCACAAACTAAATATTTTTTGAACTGCTCATCAGTACTGACATAAAAATGCTTGGCTTACCATGTGCAGGTGGTTGTAGGTTTCCTATGCAAGATGGTCCTGGAAGACGTTAAGCAAAAGGTAAGGACACCATAATCACAATGAACAGTAACACAGGAGGTTAAAATGTTTTGCCCTTTATATGTACATTAATTATATTTTTAACAAGAACTAGGATAACACTTCCACTCCAAGCCCAAGTGTAATCAACCAGAATGTGTTGTTAATTGTATCAATCTACAACTATTTCCCACCCAAAAGAAAGTTAATGTTAAACAGAAGTTAAGTATTGCTGCCAATATTTTACTATACAAGAAGTATGTAATAACTGAGATAGGTAAGCCTACGTGGGAGCTGCTCCTTGGACATACTTGTCTTCCCAGAAACAGCAACACCAATGTCAATGACATGCTGTTGTGCACTTTCCAGTGAGCTATCTGGATCCCTGACAGTAGACAGGAACTCTTCATTTGTTATCAGTGGTGGTTCTGTAGGAGGTAGCCATCCATTCATGGGCCACATTAGCTGCTATCCTCTGGGCTAATGAAATCATGTCAATGGCCCTATGGTGCACCTGATCATATGTCCTGCTCTGGCCATCTACTGCATTCACATCAGCCACTATCTGCTGCAAATTTGCATTCTGCCAGACATGTCCCTACATTCTCTCTCAAACAGAAAAGCACCATGTTGCCTAAATGCTTCCACAATTACTTCATTTTCAGGGTCACTGATGAAGGGGTTGCAGGGAATGGGACATCTGGGTGCCATAGTCCTAGATGACATAAAAGAAGGATAATATGCATAAGTATTACATAAATAAAAGTCCTGCTTTGATATAACATGTAAAAGGTAGTACTTCACTATTACCCACTGGTGAAACATAAAATAGTCAAGATATTCAAAAATAAAAAGAAGGAATTGTGTGGTTGTAACATATTGCAATCACATACAAAGCAAGGTTGGATCCAAAAGAAGAAGATTAAAAATAGCAAATCTTGTTTGCACCAACACAGAAATGTAGATTGGCTCCACCACCCCAAAAACAACAGGCAAATGACACATTTTGCTAACAAACCATCAGTGAAATGTTAAAAGTGCTATCAAATAAACTGTCCCTGAAACATGTGTATACATTTGCCACAGAACATTCCATTTTATGCAATTGCCAGTCACCTCTACCTGTGGTCAGCACTCCCCTAGAGGTGTGTATGGGCCATCCTAGAAGGCTAACACCCCTGTGTCACTGACAATACATGACATTTACATTTCATGGAAATAACAATAGAAGACTGTAAAGAGAAAAACAGTTGTACCACTAACACTTGTGATGACAGTTAATAAGGCTGTGCATTTGACAAAGTTAAATGCCCTGACAGACATGCCTATGCCATCAGTACACTTCTAAGAAATGCATACAGATAAAAGTAGCATTTGCTAATGTATATATATATATATATATATATATATATATATATATATATATATATATTATCAGATTTTTCTTACTGACATTTCAGCATATCTAGCATATAGCTGAAATATGCAAGCATACCTTATCAAGATCAGTAGTCTTCTGTGCAGATAAATTCCCAAGTAATATCTTCTTCTGTGTTATCCACATTAACAAGTTCTCCTCAACTTCAGGTTCCCTAGCTACATGGTTCCCTTTTTGTAGTGTAGAGTCATGGCCGTGAGCACAATGAAGATGCAAATGAGGTGTGAACTCATTAGAATTTCTGAATAACAAATATTTGGCTTCATGTATCAGATGTAAACATAGTGCAGGCACTCCCCTCAGTGTTTGTTGCTAATGGAGTGCAACAGTGAATGATTACTGGTAGGAAGAAGGCAAACACAACAGCAGTCCAGACTCCCATACCTCCGGTGGGTTAGACTTACAAGGTGTAGAAGTAATTGTATCAAGGTTTTTAAATGTAATTAAGCTGCACACATTTCACACTTTCTGTTCAGTAACATCCACTCTCCCCTTCATTTCATGACAACTATATATTATTGCCAATTAATATACTTACTCATTTTACAGACACTGATACAGATGCCTTACAGACTGTATGTCTCAGATTACTGGTCAGATAAAACAAGAATGAACAATAAACACAGAGAGATAAGACAGAGTTGCATTTATGCAAGCAATAGTCAGAAATGGTTGTGTGATTATTCAGTGCACTACTTCTGATTAATACACGTACAGACAACTGTCATATGTTTTGTTAGTACTGTGGATGATGTTGCAGTCAGTTGTATGCACAATGATTTTAGTTCTCTGCTGCAAAGGCATTTGTATGGCAAAGAGGGATAAGAGACCCTTACTGTGTTTGAAGGTCCATTGGAGGTGAGAGTACAAATCCAGACCTGTGTAAAAATATTTCATGTGTACCAACATAAATTTTGTAGTGTTGTTTAACAGATACTAATTTTCCATTTTTTGTGTATTTTTTTTTTATAAATGCCAGTGTCTGCGCAGTGGGTGGCTTAGCACAAACAAGGGAAATTGAGGATCACAATGAATGCTGTGTTTATCTCGTTTGCATGATACTTAGCAGTGCACAAACCTGGACTAGAAACCTACACATGAAGTAGACAGAACACCTGCAGATAGGGCATAGACAGTGTAAAGGTAAAAAAATGATACATTGTTTCAGTTTTTGCTTTCTATTGTGCAACATTGCTAAGTAACGTTACATGGCAGTTAGCAAGCTTCCCCAAACACCTGCAGACAGGACACAGACAGCCAACAATTTAAAATGGATACATTCTATTAATTCTGTTGGGCAACAAGCAAACATGGTAAGCAGTGTTGCACAGCAGCTAGCACACAGAACTGAAGAATGATTAGGAAATTATGCAGCTGCTATTATAACCATTTCTGTGGCAGCAGGTATAAGTATAGGGCTGTAATACAATTGGTCCTAGGTTCCAATACAGGAAGTGCAAAATATATTTACTGTTGTGACATTCCAGTTTATAGTAATGAATAGGAAAACATACAAGTGCTATTTCAATACTCTTGTGGCAACAGGTGTAAGTGTAGGGCTACCATACACATGGCCCTGGGTTCTAATACATGAAATTCCAGACAGTTTTACTGTTGTTCCATTTTATATTATATTAAATATCACTTAAAACATGTTATACATAATTATAAATAGTGGAACTGATATGAATTACATGTATGAGGGATAAGATACCCTTACTATGTTTTGAAAGTTGAGATGTATAACTGAGGGTATACTGTCTACTATGTTTCTGTAAGTATAATACTGCTATCTGGACTTGGATGGCTTCACACTTAAATAAGATACAGACACAAATGAATGTATGTACAAGGACATTTTCATGTCACACACATGCATGGTTAACACCTCAGTCTGTCATCTGTATTTATGAATGATTCACAACAATGTCTAAGGAACACTTCTTCTGTGGCAAAGATGAAAATC
This sequence comes from Protopterus annectens, assembly GCF_019279795.1. Lineage (NCBI taxonomy): Eukaryota > Metazoa > Chordata > Ceratodontiformes > Protopteridae > Protopterus > Protopterus annectens. The sequence continues at coordinate 104,624,456 of NC_056738.1, read as the reverse complement.
AACACTGTGAAAGAAAATGTTTTGTCCCTCATCCATAGGGTTGAGTCCCACACTGTAAAAATCAATTTTAGCAGTGTATAAAGCCAAACAACTTGTGTCAGGTCAGGACATTTATGCCCCCAGTACATGTCAGCAAAGTTAAATCACCTAACAGTTACAGGAACACAGAGCCTTTAAACTAATGTCAAGTGTCAGATTAACCTTCCAATTTCAAAAATTGCTTTCCTGTCTGTTTGGCACTGTTTCTCTCCACTTAACATCATACAAATATGGTTGGCTTTGTTTCTCAGGTTTGCACACTACCAGTAAATGTGATAACAGGAATTGGTGGGAAATCATTATTTGCTATTACTCTGCTTTTGGGATTAGACATATCTGGTATTAAAGGGGAAGGTGTCCAATTTAAGGTGCAGAGGTAGGATGTTCAGGAGTCCAGAATATTTATTAGACTCCTGGTAAAGTGTCACAGCCAAAGGCTTCTGCAGGGAGACTATTCTGGCTCCCAGTATAAGTCTGAAGCTTGGAATTGTCTGGCCAAGGCTGTATCTAGTGCGACTGGCATCCTGCACACTGGAGAACAGTGTAGGCACCACTTCAATTGAATAAAAAGATGCAAGAAGAATACACTCAATCAATGGTTGGATGAGTTTCAAACTAGAGACATCCCACAGTTGCGTAAATATGCTAATAAAGGGAATTTATATAGAAAGCTAAATTTAGGCAAGACTGGTATGCATAATGCTCTTCTGTTCTTTTCTTGTGTTTTTGAAGCTAATCCTGAAATTGAGTTGAATATGCAGGCTCATGCTGATCGTCTGGAGAGACTGAGAGAAGCACGTGGTATGTATTCAGCACAAAAGAAGTATTATTATAACTTTAGAAGTCAAAGATAGATGTTTTTGTTTCTTATACAGGAGTAGCAAAGCAAGTATGCATATCCTAACTGTAAAAGCAAGTATTCATGCATAAGTCTATTTCTTAGGTGCCTTACATTCAACTACTTCTAACTTTTTTTTACCACTTCATTTCAGGAAGTGTCAATTGTATAACTGCTATTCAGTGTGTCTTAAACCTGAATGTAATGTCATGTATGTTTAACTTTGAAAATAATGTTATGTTTTGTAAAGTGTTTTATAATAAGTACTATATGTGCTAAATGCTGGTATTGCTTATGACTGTAATCTGCTTGAAACTAGCATTTACTAAATGTTCAATGTGTATTATTATCTTGGAGCTTTTCTCCCCGGGCCTCCACTGAAAATGGACATGTATCCAGTTGGACTATCCCAGTCAACAAATGTAAAATAAATAAATAACGAAATAAATAAATAAATAAATAAATAAGCCTGTAGCACAAAGCAACTTTATGAGTGAAATGTAAGACTGTATTCAGAGGTACTGTGCTCAAATACTATAAGTAACAGCTATACGATACTGCAATTCTTTAGTAATATTACATCAATTAAAATCTATGCAAGTGGCATACTGTATAATTGAACCAAGCATATGTGCAATATATGCACACTGCAAGGATTACTTTGAGCAATCTGTAATTATAGTTTGTAGTTGTTAGAATGTATACTTAGATGTAATACTTCAGAGAAAATAGTTGTATAATTGTGATAATGCATTGTAAATCACATATGATGGTACTAATTTATCTCCTTTTTATATCACCCCAGCCCTTATCTCTTTTTTCTATTATGTGTCATCAAAATGCCTCCATGTCATCCATCTGTAACAAATCACTAAATGCTTCACAGCACAGTTGGGTAGGCCAACCCCAGTGGGTCAGCTGTAACCCCACTCCACTGGCTCCAGCACTGATGCCCAGCACATCTGGGACCCAACCTGGCAGTACTGCATCTGCTGCCTCTGCATCACCTGTACCCTCAGATAGCACTACCCTGACAGATGGTGCTGTGGTACCCTCCAGGAGTACTAGTGGAGGTGGGGATTTCATGATCCACCAGGAGATGCTAGGGTTGGTGTGTAGGGTTGTGCATTGCACCATTGTAAGCCTACACTGGACTAAGAGGCTGCTTTCTATTATTGTCAGTAGGAGGAGAAGACATCAAGCACTCCAGCAGCCAGTGGAGTAAGGGGACAGGGATGGCAGTCCTGTGGGTGTTGACTAGATTCTCACTGTCCCCATGTTTGATGGACATGAGCTTGCTTTGTCCCTTCCCTCACCCAATCATGGTTTTGTGTACCTCACCATCTCTATATCTTATTTGTCCTGTTTGTTTGCCTTTGCTTCCTCACCTACCTAACTTACCTGACCCAGAAATACCGACATCCCTTATTGAACATTCCTCTCTTACTGAAATAAAAAAAATGGGCACCTGTCCCACAAAAATAATATTGTCCCAAACATAGCTCTCTGTTTCACACACATCTTCTTGACATACTTGATTTGGTCCAAATGGCTAAACAACATGATTGCATTGTTGTCACCCTTTTTTGTGAGGTGACAGTCCAAATGCAGCTAATATTCTTTATATATTATCATTTTACACTGTTGAAGAAATGGATAGCTATGGTTCTTTTCATTCTGCCTCCTGTATATTCCTATATTGCTTTCCCTTTGGTCTTCATTCTGCTTACCCCCCATTTAACCACTTTCCTATCTACCCCATTTAACACCTATAATCTGGTAAAAAATAGAATCACACACAACACACATAAGTATCAAAAAGCCCAAAGGAGCCCTTCACTTTTTGGCCTCTTTGCAGAGTTTGGCATTGTACATCAATGCCAAGTGATGATGAAAGGCTCCTGTTTGGTGCAGTTACCTCCACGCATTGCTGCTTAAACATGCTGTGCTACATCAACACAGTGACACATGGTGAAGGTAGTGTAAAGTATGAATTCATTATATTATGACTATTTATTTAAAAGTATTATTTATATACCACATACACCTGGTTTTGAACCCTATATCATCTGGGCTCAAAAATAAATATGTCAAACCATGTACACCTGCTGCCCCAGAATCAGGTAAGCAGCAGATCTGTTTCATACACTCAGTCCTAATTCTCATAATTTCAGCAATGACCCTCACATTTGTGTACTGATTAACAATGCGCAAACAGAGAAAGCAGTAGAAATGTGCATCTCGCATGTGCAAACACTTTGCCAAGCATCTTGCAAATCCACTGCTTGACAGTGTGCTACAGAAAGTGAACAATTGCATGTATTACTTTTGTTTACTAACCATTTAGTGTTCATGACATAAAATTACATATGGAAATGGAAAAAAATGAAGGTCCTAGCTAAGAAAAGGTCACATATTTACAATGCAGCCATCTGTTACCTCCCCACATGCACTGAATCTATGGTCTATCAGTACGTGTTCATAACTATATCAACTACTCTATATAAATGAATTACAAATGTTGTGTTACATACTATGCACATCATTAGAATGACAATGCAGATTCAGATTTTATAATACTTGTGGTAATGTGAACACCTGCTTGCATAATTTATATAGCTGTCCCTTAAAGTATACCTGCACATTGGAACACAACCACCAAATACTACACATTGCATACTCATCAATCTGGTAACATGCAGAACTTGAAATATCTTGACAGTTAAAAATACTTACACATCCATTTCATGCAGGCCTCCCAACATTTTCTCTCCAACATCTAGTGCTGATGTCATCCACTATGAGTTGTGCTGCAGCCTTGTAAACGTCAGACTTGTGCTGCGTCATTTGCATAAAGTACTGCATTCTGTAGCCTGTGTACTTAGGTAGGGTTCTGAGCTCACTGCTGTCATCTGGAGTGGGGGAGGGGTTGTGCACTTGCTTAACATTACAGAGAGCATTTTATACCAGCATGTATGACACTGCTATTACCATTTTCTCATCACCAGACACTGATGATGTCATCACCTACAAACCATTGTCTGACATTCTCCAAGTCAGACTTGAGCTGTGGAACTTGCCTTAAATACAGAGTTCTCTAGTTGGTGTACTTAGATAGGTAGGGGTTCTGTTCTCACTGCAGTCAACTTGAGTGTGTGTATGTGTGTGTGTGTGTGTGTGTGTGTGTGTGTGTGTGTGTGTGTGTGTGTGCATGTGTGTGTGTGTGTGCATGTGTGTGTGTGTGTGTGTGCATGTGTGTGTGTGTGTGTGTGTGTGTGTGTGTGTGTGTGTGCATGTGTTTGTGCAATTGCTTGACATTACAGAGATCATTTTACAGCAGCATGTAAGACACTGATATTGCCATTTTCTCCTCACCAGACACTGCTGATGTCATCACCTATAAACTGTTGTCTGGCATTTTCCAAGTCAGGCTTGAACTGTGACACTTACCTTAAATACAAAGTTCTCTAGTTGGTGTGCTTAGATGGGGTTCCTTTTCTCGATGCAGTCAACTGGTGTGTGTGTGTGTGTGTGTGTGTGTGTGTGTGTGTGTGTGTGTGTGTGTGTGTGTGTGTGTGTGTGTGCGTGTGCACTTGGTCAACTTTGCAGACAGCATTTTACACCAGTATATGGGACACTGCTATTACCATCTTCCTCTCACCAGACTCTGCTGATATCATCAGCTATAGCTGATTTGTGGATGTGCAGTATTCACATCAGGGCAGGGTCAGAGACTGGCCTGTATGCCAGGCACAAGTCATCTCATCCTATACAATATAGATTACAGTGACAGGGCTTTCAGTCTATCCACATACATCATGATATGGTCTGTAAGCCCTGTATTTTCTTGGTGCGAAACCCCTCTGGTCTCTCCAGTTGCTGCAGGTGTCTGGTGGGGTTCATGCAAAAGGGAACATTATACTCTATTAGTGTTCTGATGAAGTTCAAGTACAGTGCTGTTATATCATCCTCAAATCGGGATACAATGGCCTGACTTATGAGATGCATGATGTAGCTTTTCCATATCATTGTGGACACTTGGTGGTAGAAGTTCAGATTGCGTCTATGTGTGTTCCCAGTTCTTAGACCACTGGGTTTCAGTATAGGGGGAGTGTTGTCAATACTGTAATTAGTGTGGAATTCCATTTTGCAGAAGGCCAAAATTATGACACATTTTTGCTTTTATTTGTAGACCGTGTGGCTTTGGCATCAATCATTTGTCTGTGTTAGCCCCTCCTGTAGTATGTTATCATCATTAATGGACGCACTGATTAAACCCAATATGTAAGAATCAGCAAACTTAGTCCATATACTTTACCCTGGACTGTCAAGAAATAGATTCCAAAGAGTAAAGGGCCAAGCCCAGATCCTTGGGGTATGCTAATGGTGACAGTTCTACTGGTAGATGTTGATTCACTAACTTTCACAGTATGTGTTCTGTTGGTGAGCCAATTGGGTAACCATCTAGTGATGTATGGGTTAATCCACAAGTGGGAAAGTTTTTCAATGATACCTGAGTGGGGGATTGTGTCCAAACCCTTGGCCAGATCAAGACAGGCAGTATGCACTGTCTTACCTTCATCCATGCCTATCACACAGAATCAATGGGCTGTGACAACATCATTGATCATCTATAGCGTGACTCAGAACATACACCTACCTGACATGGTTGGTTACACACTTCAACACACCCTTCACATGGACTATGTTCCTGTAGAAGGGTGTACATCAACAAGCATCCATCTGAGTTGGGAGGACAGCACCTGATGCATGTATGTATAGACGGGTCTACCTGACATGGTCGACAGTTCATATGGTCGACAGTTTATTTGGTCGACAGTTCATTTGATCGACAAGCATTTTAGGTGGGGGGCTTCGCCCTCCACACCCCCCAATATGGGGGGCTGTGCCCCCCACACCCCCCTAACTATATATATCAACTCCAGGGTTGCATAACATTGGGGAAGGGGGCAAATCTGCTTGTCGACCAAATGAACTGTCGACCAAATGAGTGTCGATTATATGAACTGTCGACCATGTGAAGGGGACCCGTATAGACACATCTTGACTCTCCTCATCTGTGAGGTAGACCAACATGTCATCATGGACCTTTTCTAAATGGACAGAAGTAATATTCCAGCTGTGTGCAACATGCATGTGTGAGTTGCTAATGCTGCATCCATGTCTCTTACATCTGTTAGATGTCCTCAAAGAGGTCATTGAGGGCATGCATGATGGCAACACTATCATCCTGTGGAACTTGACCAGGCCAAGACACTTGACAAAAATCCACATTAAGGTATTCACTCAGCACTGTCAGATGTGTCCATAAACACCTATATCATCAAACGGGTAGACCACTGGATCACATACGTGGCATCTAAATATGTCGATATGTGTGAACCGACCTATATCTCAGGTGCAGTGATCAGGTCTGCACATCAGAGCTGTCTGCCAAGCCCTTTTCTGTCTCTTATTTAAGTCACAGACATCAAGAATGACATACACATACTGTGTCCAAACAGCTGTCTGGTGGACTTTAGTTTGTGGGCAATAATTGACTCCAACTGTATTAGTATAATACAGACAATATCAATATATACCAAAGACTGCTGCCATAGCCATTACAACACACAAGATGAAACAAAAACATGGGGGGATTTTTTTATGTTATGAAAACAAATGCACAACCCAAGGATAATGTAGATATCACACCCTTTAAACAGGCCAGTTGGTATGTGACTTATGTGCTGGGGTAGATGGCACATGGAACTTCCACAAGGATGTGGTCACAACGGTGACTACTCCCTTGTATGTAACACAACTACTGAGTATGCACAGGACATCCACATCAAAGGCCAAAATACCTGCATATGTCACAGCCTTAATCACACCAATAACTGAGTACAATGCACCCTTCTACACATCTTTTACTGATGTGTAACTGAAGTGTATCACCTTTACAACAATGAGCTGTCACACATCTTATGGTAGTGGTATCTTAATAACTAATAAAATAATTATATATATATATATATATATATATATATATATATATATATATAAATAAAATAATAAATAAAAATAATGGTATCTTAGGAACACCTAGGTATTCTTTTTGTTGCATAAGCATTACTGTCTGATGGTGTAGAACACCCATCAAAGTGTTACAACAGATGCATGTGTGATACCTGTTTCAGTGATCCACACAGTACATACATAGTAGTCGGTTGACAACATTGATGGCATGGGTTATATTCATGACAGTGTGGATTGTGCCATATATATATATATATATATATATATATATATATATATATATATATATATATATATATATATATATATATATTTGCCATGCACACCAGTCAACTACCCTATAGTGATCATAATGTCACATACAGGTATAGCAGTGTCCCTCCTAAGACCTCCAGCAGATGCTACAATGTCAGGACAGTGTGCTTGATTACCCTCATAGATTGTTGACATGTCATAATAGTTGTACAAGTGTGTTCATGGAGAGCCATCTATGATCACTCAGAATCACATATGTTGTGTCAAAGACATGGGATTAATGATGGTATTATTCTGATATTGTCCATGATTGTGTGTGCGTCTTTTACTGTTGTCCATGAGCCTTTAACTGTGTCCCAGTTGTTGGAGACCTCTCCTGGCATTACACTCATATTCAGGCAAATCAGCTTGCACAGCTTCACAATATGTACCCAACCCCTATTGTATAAGTATCCCTGATAGATGTCCTCTCCATTGTTCATGTCAGGATGCTTAACTCACAAATACATATTCCCTGTTTTTATGTCACTTTATCTGACAGTCACATAATATATATTTTCAATGTGCAGTCCATACTGTACCATGTTTATATGTGATTAGTGTTCCTGCTGCAGCTCACTTTCATTTATATGCCCTCATCTGCTGCACATTAAAATGTTGTACCTGTCCTCTTTCCCTGTGTTCATTCCTACAATTCATCTGTCTGTTCCTATTCAATACATGCACTTCCCCTGACTGTTTATTTTAAATGGCAGTCCATGTACCATTACAGATCATTTACACAACTTTTGTAGAAAATGCCTAGAATGGGATTTCACAATACTCTGCACTGTATACACTGTCCTCTACTGTGTTTGGACAATATACATTACTATATGATAAACCCTGGTAATCATTGTGGCATTCTGCCCAATTCTGCTAACCTAGTTTGCTCTGTTGTAAACAAGTTTGCTATTCGTGTTGCTTTACATGGTTTCCTAGCCAGCAACACTGTTACCAACCACAAAACTGCACTTGTATATGGTTAAAAACAGTGCACATTGTGATGACCCACAACTGCCAGCCCGTAATCAAGGAGCTTCAGTCCTCACCACTAGCAACAGTGGGGGACATTCACTGAGTGGATGACAAGTACACACACAGTATTTCCAGATGCAGCTCTCTGCATCAAGTACAATTTCCCTTAAGAGCAGACAGAGACCACAGTCAGTCCAGGGTTGGTTTCTCCCTCTTTCTCCAGATCCCCAGTAAGACTCCCCACTGGCACAGTTATAGAGTTGAGATCTCAGCTGAGTGACCAAGCTAAGTCCTCCAGCACCCTCTCTGTCCAACCAGTGCTTTGTTCCTGCCCAAGTAGCTGACTCATACACTCTTGGAGATTTATTTTACACACACACACACACACACACACACACACACACACACACACACACACACACACACACACACACACACACACACACACACCTGGGAAAGCTGGCACAGGTTTACTAGTTATGCCTCCTTCTGCCCAGACTATAAAGTAGTTATCACTGCCACCAGAACCCCTTATCAGCTACTTTAAGGCCCTTAACAAAGGGTGTCCAATTGTATTGTGTAATATTAATACTAATACAAATGGTAGTTTGACCAAGAGCAAGGCTATTAGGAGTGGTCCACACAGTGTCACCAAATAAATATGCAAGTACTCTCAAAACTTAAATATATCTGTACAGATCAGCCACAAAGAAAGGTTTAAATATATTTAATAATAAATAATAAAAGAACAAGACAGTACTAAATAAACATTCACATTGACATCAGAGTTCAAAATCATGGGAAATATTTAAAATAACATTGTAGTACAGTCTCAAATAAATAAAGAAAACATCTAAACTAAGCTTTTCTATTTTCCTGACTATATCTATGAGAATTACTATTCCCTAGTAACTTACTATTAGAGCAAGGCAGATGTGGTGAATGGATCTTCTAGTTGTTGTCAGGTCCAAGATAAAATGCAGAATGCTCTGTCTCTAATATCTAAAATATTACTGCTGGGATAGCTTGCAGAATGACATCATTTCTTGTTATCTGACTTCTACTCCCCAGGCCTAAACAACAAGCTGGCAGTATTTAGCATCTACCTGTAAAAATATACAGACAAGGGCTTCTCCTCGGATCTCTGGCAGATGCTGGAAGTCATAAAACAATTGCATTCTTTCTTGCTTTCAAGACTAGTAATTAGTTCACCATAAAGACCATGCAGAAAGTTTCCTAGTACAGACATTGTGTCTCTTGCCGCATTGAAAACTGAAAAGATACCATCTTTTATGGCCTAGCCATAAAGTCATTTAATTTCAATTATTTTTCTGAAGTTAACCTCCTGTATTCCAGTTTCCACTGTTAAAATACATACATGTAAACAGTTACAATAGCGCATGTATATTTCTGTTCTCTTCCAGTAGAGCACACTGTGGATCCATTTTAAACAGAAACATTTTACAAATACCTTTTCAACACACATACGTCTGTGCAAGCAGTTTTATATACACATGACATACAGTTCTAATACATTTGTAACAAAAGCATCTTATATAAATCATTTCAATATTCACCAATGACATATAAATATTTACAAAATTCCAGCTAGCTGGGCTGGCAGTATCTCCTTTCATCACACACAGCATGAATATGTAATTACTGCTGCTGCTCACTAGCAAACATGTAGGTTTTGCACAAAGCCTACACAGAGTTTATTGAATCCCACAGTAAAATAATTAAGTGAGCACCAAAAGTGAACAAAGCAAGAGAATGCAGAGTTCTGAGACTATGTCTGCCAGTTGAAGTTGAGCATTCCAATACTGTACCAGCAGCAGTTATTTGTTAGCCAAGAAAGAAATAAAACTGACAATAAATTTTGTTCTGAGGCACTTTTTTGTAATGGGAGTGTAGCGCAGAGAAGGAAAAGAAAGTGAGAGGGTGATATCCATGCACACTAAAATAGAAGATGAGCAACCTAGAAGAAAGGAGAGCACTTCAGATGATTGCATTGATAGCAAAGGCAGTAAAAACAGAATATGTTTTTTGTTTAGAATTTCCATTTGCAGAGGAAGATGTAGGGGAGAGTGCACTGCCAGTGTTAGTGGCCTTATGGATAAGGTACATAAACTAAAAGAAACACAATGTGAGGATGACACTTTCAGCAGGGCAAAAGGACATAACCAAGAGTGTAGAGAAACAGAAGAACAGAGCACCCCCCCATTGCTCCTTACCCATTTTTTGCATTAAAATATGTCCCTTATATAGAATAAGTAAACAAATGGAATACTAGGTCTGCATAAATTACTAGTGCCTAAAGTTTATAGGATACAAGTATTGCAGCTAGCAAGTCCATAGCCATGTGTGGGTAAGGTCATCAGGTGATGGACAAAACCACGGCAAGAGTATGACCCAGATTTTACTGGTCAGGAATAATACAAGTACTTCTTGTCTCACATGCCAATAAACTGCATTCCATCCTGCAGTCTGTGTTTGGCTATCAAAAAGACAGATTCACAAACTGCTAAATATCAAATGTAAAACATCTTAACAGAAAATTACCAAATGTGTATAACTTTGAAAAATCATTCATTGAATGGCCATAGTTAGCCTATGTGGTGAACACAACCAACCAAGGTGGGGGCTATGCTCCCCACACCCCCTAACTATATATAGCAACTCTGAGATCACACTATAGTGGGAAAAAGGGCAAATTTAAAAGGTTTCCTTCACTTACCTTATGCTTCGCATTACTTCCTGGTTGTTAGAAAACTATGGCCATTTGATAAATTATTTTTCAAAGTTATATGCATTCAGTAATTTTCCGTGTAGATGTTTTATGTTTAATATTTAGCCATTTGTGGATCTGTCTTTTTGATAGCTGAACATGGACCCTTCCATCCTGAGTATAAAAGAACTCTGATCACAATCCCTATCATAGACATGCCATTTGAGTATATTGCTATGGGGCCACTAGTAAAATTTAGCAGAAGTTACGATTACATTTTATTTATCCTTTGTTGACTAGGTTAGTGGCATCTTTTCAGGGTAGGTGGTATTTTTTCCAAAAATGACCAAGTGAGGACCAACCACAGTCAGTATAATAAAACTTTAATGTAAAAACACAAACAAAGAGTAAGCACTTTAACGACCACAAGGCTGCTTCTTCAGACTCAAACAGAATAGAACCAACATCAAGTTACTTAAATAATATGTTAGACCAATTAAAGCAACTCACTCATTACTGAACCTTAAAGAGATATAAACACAGTGAAAGCACAACTGCAAGTTGTCAAAACGTTTTCAGATGATGTAAGAATTTAATTTGGTCTTGATAAATGTGCAAAAGCAACATTTAAAGCAGGAAAACTGCAGCATCAGGAAAACATCAGTTTGGGACAAGAATGTGATATAAAAGAACTTGAGCACGAGGGAGTGTATAAATACTTGGGATTTGATGAAGGATCAACAATAAAACATTAACAAATGCGAATAAAACTTAGTAAGGAATATTTCAGAAGACTTAAATTAATCCTGAAAACAGCACTGATATCTAGGAACAAAATTCAGGCTATAAACCAATTTGCTCTTCCTGTCCTAACTTACAGTTTTGAAGTGACTGACTGGCCCAAAACATGTGGGATAGATTTGATAGGAAGATAAGAAGGATGCTTCATGCTCACCAAATGATTTATAAAAATAAGTGCATACCAAGATTATATATTCCCCGTTCTGAAAGAGGGATGGGCCTCCTTGAAATTGATTATATGTATAGATCTGCAATTGTGGGAATCCACACATATCTGCTGACCTCACAAGACCCAAAACGTAGTGAAAATTTTGAAACATGAGAATAAATCTAAGATGACTTCTCTGCTTAATTTAGCAGAAGCATATCGGCATCAAGCAGGAATGGAAATCAAACCAGAAGTGGATAAAAATCAGGCAGCAACTGAATGTGCCAAAAAACAAAAGAAAGAATATAAGGTGTAGGACCAGATGAGAAGGTAAGAAATGTGGAAAAAGCATAAATATAGTTGCAAGTATAGAAAGTTTTGGGAAAACCTCGTGTTGATCAGGAATGAATGCAGGAATGGTTAAGGAGAGGTGAATTCAAACCAAAAGATGAACGGTTAATACTGGCAGCCCAAGGTAGTGGGCTACATACACGTTTGTTTACAAAGTCTATTGAACATGTGGGAGAAACAGACAAATGTAGGTTTTGTAAAACCAAATTGGAAACAGTTGCACACATTTTTGCAGGTTGGGACATACTAATGTCAGAAGGACTGTATACTGAAAGGCATAATAATGTGGCAAGATTGTTACACTGGGGATTGTGCAAACATTATGGTATTGAAGTGGCTGAAAAAGACTGGAAACATGAACCACAAAGCATCATAGAAAATGATGATGTTTACATCACATGGGACCACCCATTACTAACAATTCAAAAGATAGATGCTAGAAAAGTGGATATAGTGGTTCAAGAAAAAGAAGACAAGAGTAGCATTGCTCATTGAAATTGCCACACCCAGTGACTACAGTGTCTTGCATACAGAGAGACACAAAGTCATAAAATATCAGGATCTGCAGGCAGAAATGAGAGAAAAGTGGAAGAAAGATACCCAGACAGTTTCAATAGTAGTAGAAGCAATGGGTCTTATAAAAAAGAATCTACAATCATATTTAGATATGTTACCAATCCATGTAACTCCATACGAATTGCAGAAGGAGTAATTACTGGGTACATTGTGGGTGCTCCGAAGAGCACTTTTGGCTGACATCAAAGATTGAAACAATACTAATTTCATGAACTTTAATTGTACTTTGACTTAGGAATGGGGTCCATTCCCATCATGGTATTAGAAACCCAAAAGAGAAATTAAAAGCCAGGGACCTATCTTAGATCTGTTAGTTCTGAAAAAGCCTGTATTTAACGGGTGAAAGGGCTTAACTTGGAATTGTTAACTTGGAATTGTTTGTGTTTTATTAAAATGTTTGGATTGCTTTTACTCTGGTTCGCTCGATTTTTTGACTTTTGGTGGACTTTTGGTTGGCATCCCAATACACCAGCAAGGGGTGTAAGCATACCTGATCTGATCCTCACTAATATGTAAGAGTGCTGCATAACCCCTAGTGTAATGTCTTATCGAGTAAGGTCAAACCACAAAATGCTATCCTTTGAAGTAAAAATAAAACCTGGAACCCCAGATAACCATGGAATATTCAGGATCTACTCTGAGGCTAACTTCTCACTATTAAGTGATAATCTGGCAAAATTTCAAGCCTCCATAAACACTGAGAACACTGCTGTCTATGTAGAACTGTTCACAGAAACCCTATACAAGCATGTTAATAGCTGCATAGAGGCAGCTGTACCCATCAGGAGGAAGTACAGAACTAACTTAAAAAAAATCCACCCTGGTGGAATCACAACATTACTAGGCTGTAAAATAGAAGGAAGAAAATTGTGCAAAAATTAGGAGGTGCAGCACCCAGCAGGATAAAAGCACTATCATCAAACTAAAAAAACAGCTCAGAGGACAAATAAAGTGAACCAAAGCCAAATTTTAGGTAAATTTGGCCTCCCAGACCAAGGACAACCACAAGGCATTCTTTAGCTATGCCTGCAACCTCAGAGACAATACACAATTATGTGCAGAGCCCATTCTAAGTGGATCCACCTAAACTGAGCTAGAAGATATAGCAAATCTACTGGCTGACAAATTCAGCTCCAACTTTACCCCTATTTCCCCATCAACCTTCTCTTAGGAAATACCATTAATATAACTCCCCCTGCTATCACTAGGGATCAGGTCCTTAATGCTCTCTCTAGAGCCAAGAACGCTGCATTAGTGGGCCCAGACAATATCCCAGGATCCCTTTTAAATAGCATGAAACATGATCTGTCAGGCCCTCGGGAATTTCTGTTTAACTGTAGCCTCCAGCAGGTTTTGTGCCTCATGAATGGAGAACAACAATAGTCCTCTCTCTGCATAAAGGTAGGCCAACTACAGACTCTGAAAACTACAGACCTATAAGTCTCACTGTCTCATATGCATAGCCATGGAAAGAATTATCATGGAAATGATCAATAATGACATAGGAAACTTCTTCCAGACACTGGACCCAACCCAATTCATCAAGGGCAGGTCATGCCTACTCATCCTGGTGGACTTCTTTGAGTAGGTTACCAAAGCAATGGATGAGGGCAAAATGGTTCACAGAATTAAGGAGAGTGTCTTATTCAATGTCAAGAAAAGAGTTTTCAAAGATGGACTAGTGAAGGACCCATATTACCTCAAAGTTCTTGAGATCTGGATCATTGGAAGTCATAATCACACACAAAGACATGAGAAAAATGGGAATTTCTGGCATGGATACATTGGGCAACATAAGCAAATTATACTAAAATTGTACTTTTATTGAAGTGCCTGTTAAAAAGTCACATATTACACTGATTCCCATTGCCAGTAACTCCAGTTTAAGGAAACGGTTGCTTTCCTACACATATAACCATATGTGTGACATAATGTGGAATGTACTTCATGCAGTCCTTGTTAAAGCCAATTCAAGTGGGAAGAGTCTTAGACCTGATACTATCAAATGAGATGGAGAGCAAATGTTATATACAAAATTTGGTCGCCAGCTAAGAAGGGGTGACAACTTAACAGAGTAGCCCACCAACAATATTGCTGAAAAATCAAGTCATAACAAAGTAAGGGTAATGGAATTAACACTATCTGGTTTCACCAAGCTGAGACCTAATATCAGGAAAGCATTAGGAAATAGTATAGAAGGAGTGGATCCTTATGATATATATGGTATGATTCTTTCTCTCATGTTTCCTAGATTTTGTATTTGTTTTTACTGTGAATCTCGTATAATATTTCTTTAGTATTTCATGTAACATCTTTCTAGAACCATAGTTGTTTTTACAGAATTTTGTTTTGTTGATTTACTTTACACAAAAGTATTGTCTGTGTGATGGCAGTTTCAATTCCACGAACAAAGACATGTCAAATAATATATAATAGGGTCAGTGTTAATTACGTCACATTTGAAACAAAATGTGAAAGAACAGAAGACAAGGCAACTATTTTGTTAAGCACAAATAGTTAATCACCCACATCTGGAAAGACTACATTAACAGGTGGCATAAAAAATTATAGTGAACATGATGCTATGCTAAAAGCCCCACTATTTAGGCTACTGATATAGTACAATGCAAGCATCATACCAGTGAATGCACAGAACCATAGATGTGTAGTAGTTTATACCTGAGATTGTTAAGGTTATGAGCTAGTAATGACCTTTGCTTTGCAGGCCATGACTTGATTACCCCAGTATCTTTTTGTATATTGTGTGACTCTGGGCAACAGCAGTACTCAATGGTCACTGTCAAAAAGAGACACCAGTGTCTAATCAGCTTACCTACTTAAAAATGAATGCAATAACATTTCTAGCTGGAGGAAAGATAATGTGATCAAGAACAAGGATAACTAGGACAAATTCATCTGAAACCAAGTAATTTAAAGCTTCTTCTGAATAAGGTATTCTGCAGTTAATAAAATGAACTCCTGAAAGAGAGGAAACACCATGATGGACAATGATGAACATGGTAAAAAAATGCCACACAGTGACTTTTGAGAAATGAGTTGAAATAGTTCTAAGCTCTTGGCAATATCTGTTGTACATAAGGTGCTTGGCACAAACACAATTTTAGGTAAGACAGAATGGACAAATCAAATGTAAAGCTTTTCTGCCTCACCTCTCTTCCTTAATGTTTTAAAAATTGAATTAACTTATGACCCTGACATTAAGCCAGATATGGCCTAATTGACACTTCAGAAATTCTTATGTGGCAGCTAGGCTTGCAAATTCTTTGGTATATATATATATATATATATATATATATATATATATATATATATATATATATAGCATGATTTAAACAGTAATACAAGCAAATAGATATAGTACCAGTTTTTTTTTTAAATTATTAGAACTTTTAAAGGTTCATAGGTTCATAGGAGGTTACTAGGCTAGCAGCCCCTAGCCATGTTAATCCCAAGTATCCCCATCTGTTCTTTTTGGGTAGCTCGCAGAAGGAATTTATAAACAGAGCGGGTCTGGGATCAACACCAGCTACTCCTGTCCATGAGGGACATGGGTGCCACCCTAGGGGTGAATTTGCATCTACCATCCAATTATCTAGTTTGCATTTGAATAAGATCAGTGTGGAGCTCTGTTTTATGCGAATATGAAGTCTATTTCAGAGAAGCAGCAGTCTCTGGGAGACATATCTGTCTCTCCAGCATGCTCTGTTAATGTCACAAGCTAGATTGAGATCCCTAGAGTGAGTGATTCTTCTACCATTTGACTTGAAGATGTGCATTTCCATTAGAACAAGGTTGGAGATTGCCCTATAGGCCAAGTACAGGTCACCTCTCAGCAGCCTATAAGATACAGAATAAAGTGACAGGGCTTTCAGCCTGTCCACATAGGTCATGGTTTGGATTCCCTGTATTTCTTAGTGAGAAACCTCTGGAGGTCTCTCCAGCTGCTGCAGGTATCTGGTGAGGTACATACAAAAGGGTGTATTATACTCTAGTAGTGGTCTGATGAGGGTTGAGTAACATGGATTTATAGCATCCCTTGACCTGGATGCTATGCCCTTGCTTATGAAGTGTGCTACATAGAAGGCTTTCCTTACCACTATAGAAACATAGTGGTCAAAGTTCAGACTGCTATCAACCTGTGTTCCCAAGTATCGCACCACTGGGTTGGAACTCAGGGTGGTGGTGCTGTCAATATTGTAATTTATAGGAAATTCTGTTTTGCCATAGGGAATAATAATGCACTTTTTTGCATTTAGTTTTAGGCCATGGCTTTAGCACCAATCATTTGCTTGTGTTAGCCTTTCTTGTAATATGTTGACATCACTGGGGGACTCAGTCATTGCTCTCAGTTTGCAATCATCTGTGAAATTGGTGAGCCAAAGTTCATCTACCTTGGCCTGGACTTCTAAGAAGTAGCTACCAAACAGTAAGGGGCCCAGTACAGACCTTTGTGGTACTCCACTGGTGACAGGCCTACTGGTGGAGGTGGGGTCACCAATTTTGACAGAGCGTGTTCTATCAGTGATCCAACTGGCTACCCAAGAATTAGGTTAACTGCCCTTGTGGGCCATTTTAAGCCTCACCAATTTTCTCAAGGTGAGAATCAAACCCTGTAACTTGTATTTGTTAGGTAAGTACCTTAACCATTACATCAACCCTCTTCTGTGGCAGGGCCCTTAAAGTAGCAGAACTCATTGTGATCATGATTGTAGAGATGTCAGATATCGGGAGCAGTGGAAGTATAGACAAATGCTTGGATTTTTTTATTTCCTTTATT
The DNA here is from genome assembly GCF_019279795.1 of Protopterus annectens. Taxonomy (NCBI): domain Eukaryota; kingdom Metazoa; phylum Chordata; order Ceratodontiformes; family Protopteridae; genus Protopterus; species Protopterus annectens. The sequence goes on along the minus strand of NC_056738.1, from coordinate 104,606,866 downwards.
TTATTATATTTTATTTTTATATGTTAGCCTAGTTAGAACACTTGATCCAAATGGACCGAATTGTATTTTCACCAAGGAAAGTCAATACAAGCATAATAATTTAACGAAATAAAGATAGAACAAAGTTGAAATCTTACATGCAAAAATCAGTATGTTTTCATGTTGGATCATATTTTGAGTTGTATATATAAGAAACTTTTATTTGACACCAACGTTTTACTGGCCTCTGTGACTACATAAGTTTTACAGTGATACTTTGTGAAACATTCTCCCCAGGATTCACGAAGCCTCCGTGTAAGAGTTATAACTCTTACACGGAGGCTGCAGTTAAATGGAGTGATGTCAGCATGCTTTGCATATTCATGAGAGCATGCTGAATCACACCTAAGTCTAACACGGTCCATGTAAGACAGTAGGGGGCGTGTCCGTAGGCCGAGCCCTGCAAGCGGACACGCCCCCAGAATTGTAAAAGTACCCAAAGTAAACACCCACAACAGAGTCCACAGAAATGTGAATAAACACAACACAACACATGCCCCCACAGACTATGAACATAAAATATATATAAATGAACATGTTATATATGTTTTTTAAATTGTAAAGATGTTTAACCGTGAGTGCCCTTTTTTTGCACGGGCGTGCCCGTAGCGCAGCTACAGTTAGCAGTCAGTGGGAAAGCATATAAGAACTAAATATGCATAATAAGCCAGGAAGCAATAGCGTAGCGATAGAGATGTTGGCTGCAGAGCAGGCATTCATGGTTCGAGCCCCCACAACACCAATTTTTTTTTTTGCAAAATAAGCAGGAAACAAGTCCCTGACAAATATGTACACATAAAACCACAAGTTATGTAAAATGTAATGAAATAGCCCATTTATATTGAAGACATGTGAGGTAACAAAAGAAGAAAAAATGCCAGATATGCCCATAGCTGAGCTACAGTTTAACAGAGTGAGTACATGTGCCCGTAGATGAGCAGTGGTTTAACTGGTGCAAAATGAGTGCCCGTAACTGAGCAGTGGTTTAACATGCTAAATCTATGTGCCCCTAACTGAGCTGAGCGTAATATGCGTGCCGATAGCCAAATGAGGCTTAAAGCAGCGTACCCCGTTTGCGCGGAGCTGCGCACCACACAAACAAGCTAACCGACGGGCAACATTGAGCAAGCCGTATCAAAACTGCCTTTACACAGACACACCCCTCAGCATGTCTAGACAGTCATGAAAAATAAAAAGCAGTGGCCAGGTTCGAACCCAGGATACTATACACCATAGTCAAGGTACAGAACCACTAAGCCATGACAGCAGTACCTGTAAATGCAATAATAGCTAATATATAGGAATGAATACAAACTAGAGCATGACAATGCAGGTTTACTGAAGTTGATACAATTCCAAAATGGCCAATCACAGATATGTGCAGGAAAACGGACTATATAAGCCCCATAGGCGGGAATACACAGCATAAATGATTGTAGAACTGACCTGCAGGCAGAATGACAGGAGTAGGAGAGGGTAGTCGCTTTCGAGCACAGAGGTGGGGTGTTGAGGAGTCCAGGTACATGGTCTGGCTCCTAGTCCATAATCATGAGGCCCAACTTATGCAGGGCCAGGTCCTCTGGGGAGCATACAGGGCTGAGGCGTGGGACCGGTTGGCTCATGATCTCACCAGTGCCACAGGGATTCCAAGGACTGGTGAGCAGGTCCGTCACCACCATGCAGACCTGAAGAGACGCAAGCAGGACCAACTGAACCTTTGGATCCAGGAGGCCCGGCAAACACCCAACGCCCCACTACTGAGTAAGTAACATTTAATTATGTATGTAAGAAATTAAACTAGCTGATATTATGGAGATGTGTATTCCAATATTACTTCATTTATATTACAGCTGCAGGTGTCTGTTCTGTGAACCGCAAAGCCTATGGCGATAGGCTGGTGTGGTTGCACCACCAGGCAGGTCAGTAATCCACTACCAGTAACTGTAAAGAAATATAAAAGTATGACAGTCAGCAAAAGAGTGCAGTGTAGTCAGTAAGGAATAAAATCTGCAAATAACAGTGTGAAAGTGTATGCAAGTATCGCTTGATTACAAAAGTGTGTTCCAGCCTGTAAGTTTAACCTAAACATGAAACTGTCCGACATATATTCTGAAATAAAAATGCCCTGCCTGTAAGAAAATAGTACACAACCTGCAGCAGGCTGAAAAGTATAGCTGCAGAAGATGATGAAATCACATGTGTGAAATATATCCCTGTGGAAATACTGAAACATGACAAAAGTGAGACTGCTGGAAAGGATTGTAATAACTACTGGTAAAACATGTCAATAAAGCCTAGAAGTACCATCCTGAATAGTAAAATGAAAGCAAGTGAGAGAGTGTGAGAAAGTGTCATGAATCCAGCAATACAGTAGTAATAACCCCTGAATAAAGTATACTGCAGTCAAGACAGAATGAAATGCATGTGAGATTCAAAACCAAACAGCAAAATCTGTTCAAAGTGTTGCTGCATCTGGAATGTGTATCCCAAAATCAGGATATGTTGCTCTCAGTCTGCAATATGCAGATAGGATGTTTGTCTGATATACCAAACATCCACACTTGTCTACAGCTATATAAAGCAAATGTAGCAGGATGATGTAGCTGAACAAAGCTAGATATGAATGTGTATGAAGAACCATAAAATGTATATTGATGTTGCAGTAACAGTCCTATCACCAAGTTGAAATAGTTATCATATAGGAAACTGTAGTTAGAACAGTAGTGTGTATATAACTGTAGCTATTAGAAATGTACAGCATATGTATTGTTATTGAAGGTGTTAATATTACTTTCTTCACCCCACCCTATAACCACATATAACCCATTCCACGTGAAAATGGTATGTGCAATCACAATTAACACCCCTGGACGTTTGTCCTGTTGGGTCATATATATTTGCATGTCTGTTGATGCATCTGCCCTGTTCATACATCCACACCTGATGGCCTGTTGCCATCAATTAACCCTGCATGTTGTTGGACTGTGTATTTCTGTTCAAATTATGCATGTGTTATGCACGCTGTTCAATGGTGTGAATATCTGGGTGTTTGGTTAATGGGAATACTAATGCATGCTGTTACAACTAATTGTGAATGGTATTATATGTCACTAACCCAAACTGTCATGACATAATGCAAAACATAGTACGACAGGGAAGGCGGGTTCCAGCGGACCCACCTCTCCCACCTCAGCTGGCGAGTGCACCTGGCACTAGTGCCGAGTCCGGACCCTCCTCCGGTGGCCCTGTGCCACCTGCAGGTGGAAGCGCTGCAGGGGATGGGGCTCGCCCCCCCCCCCTGCAAGTGTGGCTGGAGGAGAACCACCACTCACCCTCCGTAGCATCCGGACTGTGGTGCGTAGGGAGATTCGGGACTCTGTTCTCGAGCCCCTATGCCAGCTCGAGGCACAGGTGGCGCAACTAACGGGCATGCCTGTTGCCCCGCCTACACAGCCCCCAGCACAGCCCCGTCCTGGGCAGTGAAGGAACAGTGGCAACTGCCTATGGGTGGGGATATCAGTTCCACTGTTGCCATCTGTGGGCTCATGGGCTCTGGATATCCATACCTCCGTCCCCGTCAATTGTGTAACCCCCCCACACGTGTCATACACCGCCCCTGTATGCGTCTTGTTTGTCTTGTCTGTTTACCTACCCAACCTACCTCCCCAGCTGTACCGACTTCCTTCACCTGACATACCACTCTCACCTGAAAAAAAAAAAGGGCACTCTGTACCCACAAAAAAATTACGCCCCATACATAGCTGCCCATTCCGCACACATGTCTACTGGACATGGAACCTATCAATTACAATCGGCTGTACAACAAGTATTATTGTTGTCCTGACACCTCTCTCAGGGGTGGAAGGTTTCAAATGTCACACCAAATTACATACATATGCACAGCTGTTGCTGATGAAGAAATGGGCAGCTATGGGCCTTACCTACATCCCTCCTGCACATCCCAAGCTTGTTTCCCTACTGTTTTACCCTCTTTGTGACCCCTTTTTCACCACTTTCCTGTCTCCCCATTTTCTTTTCTTTTAAAGAAAATAGCGCGGGTGTGCGCAAGAGTAAGCATGTTTAAGCGGTTGTAATCGGGTGTGTGCGTTTGTGCGTGGAGCTAACCGCCAGTGCGCATGCGTGAGCTTCGTGCAAACCAGCGCTAACCCGGTTACAACTGCTTAAAAGTGCCTTAGTCACTTTGATTGACAGGTCCTGTACTCAGTTCAAAAGCAAAATAAAATCCCACTGTGAGTCCCGAACCCAGGACCTTGGAAACAGCAGTCTGCATGACTTACCACTAAGCCATGACTCTTATAAAAGAACATTGTGCTAAAATAAATATATCATGTAATAGTAGGAATGAATGTAAAGGGAATATAGATGTGTAGTACACAAAGCATGCCATTTAGAATTACTATCAAAACTAGTGGATTTCCATAATAGTAGTGTGTGAACAGAAACAGCCATGCTAGTTGGAAGCTAGTAGGTAATAATGTCACTATAGCACCTTGCAAGCAACACACATACTCACAGCAGGATAAGCACTGCCCATACCCCACAACCTCTTACAGGAACACATCTGGACCAAGTAATAAAATATGTGGAGCAAAGGCCCAAAACCAGGGACACATTACAAATAATGTTACAACAAACGCAGACAGTTCAGAGAGTAACAGGGTCTGCACTTTGTGGGATGTTTGGAAGGGTATGTAGTCTGAAACTTGAATGTTTGTCACCATATTCTGACTTGAGCCCAGAGTGACTTGCCAGAAAAAGGTGTGCATGAGATATTGACCAAAATATGAGGCAGAAATGTGGACAACCTGCAAATATCTGTACACATGACGGGTCTGACACCACCATATTTGAATAGTTAAGAGCCTAGACATAGCAACAGTGAATGACTTACAAGGATGCCCCACAGACCCCATGTGAAATGTACAAACAGTAGGCAGAAAGGTGTAACACATGCAATGGTAACTATGGAGTCCTGAAAGTATTCATCACTTGCATGGCAGAAAAAGTGTAGTAATACATATGCTCATGCTAACCCACAGTCACAACTGCAGCATACCAGACATTTTAATGGGTGTACCCCACTGATATGTACCATTCCATGAGGCACATAACAGATGAACCTGAAAGTCTCTGGGGCCTGCTCAGCAGCATACTCAAATACCCTAATAGATGTCAAGGCCCACACCATGGCCAGACCACACTGCATGCTGTAACACCCTAGCAGATATAGCAAGCATTCCAAGGTGTGAATGTACATGGAAAATAGGAAAGCTACAGCAGCACACTACAGTCAAGACACCTAGCAGACATACAAGTAGTGACTGTAAAGGGCAACTATTGAAGCCTTAGCAACAAAGTGCAAGCAAAAGTGAAAGGAAAGCACACACACACACACACACACATTAACAGCAGTAGTAGTTGTAGGTGTCAGTGTACATACACAGTTAGTACAGGAAACTGGAGAAATGAATGGAGGAATGTTAATCTACAACACACCTGGAAATATGAGAGAGATACCAACCTTTACACTCACAGAACATTGTCCACAGCATAACAGCATGGTCCCTGGCCTTAAAATCTGAAAGGGCTACGCCTATCTCACATACCTTTTTATAGCACTGTTCTGAAATCACAGTGAGAACTGCAATCAGTACACAACTGGCTGCATGCAATTAGCAAATGCTGGCTAACAATTGGTGCAGAGGCCATCACATGGGCATATGCAGATACCTACAAAAGTATGCTGTACTCCCAGTCCACACATGCAATACTTTCATTGCACCCTGAGAAGGACGTGAGAGACAGACAGAGAGAGAGAGAGAGAGAGAGAGAGACAGAGACAGAGACAGAGACAGAGACAGAGAAAACTGCAATTAAGCAGACAGAAACAAATTGTTCGGCAACAGCGACCTGAAAGCTGACAACTGGGAAGTGGAGCAGCAGGACAGAGAACCAGATGGCAACACAAGCAGCTGTGACAAACACAGGTAATGTAAAGTAATACTATAAAGGTCCACATACTGTGAACCCTCCATATGTGTCATTGGTCTGTATCCATATGTATATGAAGATGTGTAAAGGGCAGGGGACATACAGCAACTATCAGTGAAGGCTGTACATACATTTGTATGTGAGAGCATCTATGTGCACATATCAATGTTGTTTGATTGTAGGTTGTAGTGCCATTTACAAAGTAGGTTTCACAGTTATGTATGTTTAGCAGTATGTTAGTGTGTGTATACAGTATGGTAGACAAATATGTTGATATACCTGTCTAACATATGGATATGTATGTATGTCAACATATGTATGTGTATATATATATATATATATATATATATATATATATATATATATGATATGCATATATGTATACATACATAGAGAGATGTAGGAATACATAGACAGATGTAGATAGAATATTGTACAAACATATCTATGTAATGCACACATACAGATATAGATATATGTAGATACATATACATAGACAGACTGATCTGACTACCTACAGGTATGACTGTATATGACGACCTGCAACACAGCCTGTCCCACCCCCTCTGTCACTCACACCCCCTCTGTGTCCCTCCCCTCCACATCTATAGCAATATATGTACATCAATATATATATGTGTATATGTATACGGATATATATATATATATATATATATATATATATATATATATATACATATAGATATATCTATATACATAAATATATATATATATATATATATATATATATATATATATATATAGAGAGAGAGAGAGAGAGAGATGTATATAAATTCTGAGTGAGGCACATGTGTACAGATGTATTGCAACAGGTGCCTGGTGACAAAGGCATGGAGTGAACACCAGTGTCAAAACCGGAGTACCATACCACATTCCAGATCACCTACACCTGTAACCACCAGATATGTGATTGGCTGCCCACCACTGCATGTGTCAGGGGTGAACAGGGTCATAAATGTGCACAATAGTGGCCCCAATGATATTCACAGTGGCACACTATCCCTGGAATACCTGCACATGGTATGTGTCAGCGGACATGGTGTGTCAGCTATGGACATGTAGGTCGGTGTGCCCCTCCACACCACATAATGGATGTCATGGTATGGACTTCACATGACAGCTACAGATATGGAGAAGGACACAGTGACATGTACAACACTGTGACAATGCACTCAAACACATTACCAATGCACAGTGACTGACAACACCACAGAGTACACATATGCTACCCACATAGAGGTTACCACTCCCGGATTTACATATGTAAGTCACACCCATGACAGATGTCCAACAACCATAGTAACACCTAACACCATCCACAACCTAAATGTCTGCTGTGTGTCGTCCGTGCCACTGCAATAGAGTGCACATGTGGAGGTAAGAGTTCCTACCCACAGATAAGACATACCCTGCAATAAACCACACAGTGTTAAGAAGCAAGACTCCCCATGAGTACATGTCATACATACCCCTGCTGAATGTTAGTCAGATAGGTAATATGCCATATGAGTCACCCTGTGTAACTGTGTGACAGCAGCAGGTACCATCACACCACATGTGTCACAATGGTCAGGGTAGCAGAACAGTACGCTGCTGTAGTCCCAGGGGCAATAGCATATATAGTATTGTATTGTAATGTAATGTATTGTGTTGTATTGTATTGGTATGTTGAGGTGCCTCCTTCGTGGAGTGGAACCACTGCTGCTGTGCACCAGTGTACAGGTACATATCCTGTAGTCAGGCTAGTGTTACATAGCACTTCTATATGTGTGTTTAGCTCCTGTCAGAGTTTATGTAGCATGCAACTGGGGATACCATCAGGTCCCATCCATGTTGTGTATTCTGCTGTCCTGAGGGTGGCTCTCACCTGGACATCTGTGATGACAGGGAGGTTACAGTCAGCTGGGTTAACTATGCCTTATTTTGGTGGAGAGGGTGGGGTGACACCTGCACTGAACCTGTCTGCCACAATGTTGTCGATATCTGTGGTGTCAGTGAAATATTTGTTGTTGTGTACTACCTATGGGCATAGAGGATGGATCCTGACCAGGTTGCTAACATAACTGAAGAAGGCCTTCTGGTTATCTGTAGTGTCCCTCTTGATTTCCCTCTCAAAGTTGCCCATGGATTTTGTATGATGGAAAATAGATCCTTACTAGTGCTGCTCAGACATGCCCTCCCTTTATGGAATTATGCTCTGTCTTGCAGTAGCTTCCATCTTCTGTAATACAATCTGTCTATGGCTGGGGTCCACCAGACAGGATGCTGTCTCTTTGTGGAGAGTGTCTTGGTCATATATGGGATTGCATGATCCATGCATTCTCGGAGATGTCTGTAGAAAGCAATTGTGTAGGGGTCAGCATTGTGGGTTGTATCTGCCACTGGCCCAGTGGGCTGAAAGGATACCATGTCACTGTTACAAAGTGTAAAGTTTGTATCTGTAATGTTATGCACTATAGTCGTTTGTGCTGGTGGTGGAGGTGGGATATGTATATCCAGGGCAATCAGTGTGTGGTCAGCTCACAGTAGTTGATGATGTAGGCCATACAGTACCTAGATACAAACCCCAGAGTGAGGAGGTGCTCTTGACCTGAATCAGTGTTCTGACTGCTGGGGTTTGGTAGTATGTCGTATGGAGTGTGCCAGGTACTGTTGCACAGTTGCTGGCTGAGCACTGATACCTGGCCATCTACATGTGTATCCACCAATAGACAGACAGATGCTACATATGTGAGATATGTTGTATCATAACAGTCGAGTAGCATGTGTAGTATGTGTGCCAAATTCTGCTGACATATATTGCTGATACTAGGTTATTTTCTTTCTCAGGTACATGGCCCACCCGCGGAATCCCACCTACTCCACAGCTGAGGATGAGGAGATACACCAGAGCCTGGTGTGGGATTATGCAATACTCTTTTCCTGCACCAGCCAGAATCAGCAGGAGGGGGCTGCACTGTGGCAAGACCTTGTCCGTCGGGTAAATGACATAGGCACGCATAATAGGACATATGAGCAGGTACGACATCACTGCAGTGATTTAATCAGACATGTCCGTCAGCGTGCGTCGGATATCCACAGGCAACAGGTCGCCACAGGTGGTGGGTCGCTACACATCCCCACTCACCAGACTGGAGGGACTACTCATGAGTGTAGTGGCTCCAGTCCGCCAGCAACAACAACAGCAGCAGACATGCATTATGATGGAGGCTGGAGCCACGCAGCAGCAAGACAGTGAACGTGCAGGTAATATGCCATATGTATAGTTGACTGTTGTGTACACTGGTAGTTAATGCATGTGTGAGGTGTGTCCTTGGTTTGTAGCTGTCACCATAGTATTTAATGTGCAAGTGTGATATCCTCAATATTAGCAGCTGACCTGTGAAAGGCAACTGTTGTACTACTGACCTGTATCATACTCAGTAACAATGGCACAGTTGTGCCCACTGACATTAGTTTCTTCACGTCTGCAGGACTCTCTGGTATAACAGCAATGCAGCCTATCCATGCTAGTGAGTGTGTATTAACAATTCCTGTAATAGTGTTGATAGTAATAGTACTATTTGGCTCACTTAGTAGTGCTCTTTGTATGCATGTAGGTGTGTCTGTGTCTGTGTGTTGATATCACGCATACTGAGTACTGTACAATTGTGTGAAACTGTGTGCATGTGTGCATGTGTGCATGTGTGCACCTGTGCAGGTGTGCATGTGTGCATGTGTGCATGTGTGCACCTGTACATGTGTGCATGTGTGCACCTGTGCATGTGTGCATGTGTGCACCTGTGCATGTGTGCATGTATGCATGTGTGCATGTGTGCATGTGTACATGTGTGCACCTGTGCATGTGTGCATGTGTGCACCTGTGCATGTGTGCATGTGTGCACGTGTGCATGTGTGCACCTGTGCATGTGTGCACCTGTGAATGTGTGCATGTGTGCACCTGTGCATGTGTGCATGTGTGCACGTGTGCATGTGTGCACGTGTGCACGTGTGCATGTGTGCATTTGTGCACCTGTGCATGTGTGCATCGCTGGTAATGTGTAGACATTGTAAACTGTGTTTCCTGTTTCCCTCCCACAGGTTCTGTTGCTGCTCTGGTGTCATGTAGCAGGGAACCTGAGTCAGGTGCCGTGGGTACTGATAATGATGACATCTGTGTAATGGCACAGGAAAGTATGCCAGGGTCTGCCATTGGTCAGCCGATTGACAGTACACAGCTGTTGACCCCATCAATGTGCACAGTTATCCTGCCAATACACCCTTTGTCACCAATGTCCCTAGGTGATGGACAGCATACAGTGGGCATTGACCAGGGTAATGTGGTATCTGTGGCACATGTCTCCCCACACAGCAGCCATGGGCATGGCCCAGAGATGGTACCACACAGACAGATGTCCAGGGGTTCTCGTGGGAGCATCCGTGGGTGTACTGCCCCTGTCAGATGTGCCCGAGAGGTCTTACAACCTCAGCTATGTTTCGGGCTGTCATGCAGGCACAGTCACATATGGAACGGTACACCAGACAGGGTCTGAGGGAGCTGACAGCATGTCACACAGCCATGACTGACAGTATGCGAGACATTGCGGCTGCCATCCGTGATTTCTCCGATGTCATAGACAGACGTTGTGGGGACATATTAGACCGGTTCCACAACTACATGTCCATGAGCCAGGGCGATGGTGGGCGGTTGAGGCGTCGACGTGGCCGTATGCCAGCAACAGCAGCAGCTGACAGTCGTCGCGGATGACAACAGGGCCGTGGCCGCCCCCGTAGTGCCAGCAGCAGCCCCAGCAATGCTGGGTCTGTGCTGTCATCAGACTGCCCCAGGAGACCACGTGCACGTGGCTCTGGCCAGGCCCGACAGGGATCTGTGTCCAGTCAACGAACACCTGCTTCTGATGACAGTACCCAGTCTGGGTTGGTACTGGATACGGTCCGTAGCACCCCTGCAAGGCACAGGTACCGTGTCCATGGCCAGAGACACTGATCTGTATGACCTGGCAGGTACAGTCTGTGGCTGTCCACAAACACCAGTATATGGCAGCCATGAGGTGGAACTGTGTGCATCCATACATACATGCGAATTGACAACACCTAGGGCTACCGCATACACGCACACACTGCATCAACATTGCCCCACCTTCTACTGCTGTCCCTCACCAACACACATACACATACATGTCAATTGGTGGTATCGGTGGCTGACTCAGGCATACCAAGTTCACACCCTGTGCATATGATGAAACTGTGCCACCTCCTGCAATCTGTAACAACTGTGCAAGTACAGGTTAACATGTTTCTGATGCACAGGGTGACCACATTGATGTGTAGTAATAGTATCATGTTGTTAACAGTACTGTGTGCTGAATTAATTGTGGGTATATCACAGCATGCCTGATGCAGTAAGTGTGTGATTGTCATGTCCTGTTGTCTACACCCATGGTAAGTACCATAGTGTATCATCTGCACATGTTGGCATACTGGTGGTAATGATGTCAACAGAAGGCTACATACATAGGTAGCACAGGGGATAGGGTAATGAATGTAGTAATACACAATGATGGACATGTAAATTGCAAGTGGTATGTTGCCCACACTAGACTCTGCAATGCAGATGTTTGAGGATGTTGATATGTGTGCAGTACTACACGACTGGTACAGGACACACAGGAGCACCCTAGCACTGCATGCTCACATCTCATACCATGCTAGACAGCCCCAACACACATAACTAACTGTCACAGGAGGGAGAGTCCCCATATATGTCAGGGATACTGTGGTGGTAGGCCAGGTAGCATACATCCTACTAAGTATGGAACCACTGAGTGAAGGCTCAGTGTCTGTTATTTGACATGTGTATTACTGCAGGTATGAGCACATGGGTTTCCATCCAGTTATTGTACATCCTGACAGTACATGGTCTGTACACTTGTGTGCACTGAGACTGGACCCTAGCCATCTGACCTGTGTATTTCCATGTACATGTGCATAGTGCCTGCATATTTGCAGTGTTACCTACTGGAACTGGTACAGCTTGTTTGTTGTACAATGGACTACATGCAGCCCTGTTTATTGTAGCTTTGCTTGCATGCATGTTTGCTTGCAATTACCCTGGAATACTGATCACACCTGCAATGCATAGTTATAGAGCTTCTGTGGACTCCTAGTGCCATCTGCATAGCTTACTATATATATGTCCATGTCCCACTTGACAGGATGTCACTGTTTGTCCTGTTCACATGTACATTGCCTGTGACACAGTGCATATGACTTACCTGGCATGTGTCCACGTGAGCAGTCATATATGCTACTGCTAACTAATCACAGGCACTACACCTTCACATATTCATCTTCTGTTGAACTACCTGCTTTGCTAGGGACGGCCTGCACCTGTCACCCCTGGGCTTTCAGATATTGGCAAAGGCTCTTGCTACCCCCATAGTGCCTATGTTAGGCAGGGCTCAAATGACAAACCCACCTTCATAGGTATCACAAGGGATAAGAAACTAAGAGTAATGCTACCCAACGCCAGAAGTCTAAACCTCCAGATGCATGCACCCAAAACACTCCTTGGCATGGAGAACATCGATATCTGTGCAGTAACAGATGCCTGGTTCAGGGCTACTGAGAGCACACCAGCACTACCAGGTTTAACCCGGTTGATTTCTTTGAAACAGTCACCAAGGCCATTGACGAGGGGAAGGTGGTTCACACAGCCTACCTGGACCTTGCAAAAGCCTTCACAACAATACCCCACTTGGGCATTCTAGAGAAGCTCACCAGTTTAAATACAAGCCCCTATGTCACTAGATGGATTGCACAGTGGCTCAAGGACAGAACCCACATGGTTAGCATTGCTGGAGCCATGCCAGACTCCAAACCAGTTACGAGTTGTGTCCCACAAGGCTCAGTCCTGGGACCTCTCTTGTTTGGTATATATTTATTGGAGGTACAGGCCAACACGGACGGACTGTGGCTGACCAAATATGCAGATGACTGCAAACTGGCCACCATAATCGACTCTCCAGCCGACACAAGCATCTTCCAAAGGGGCATCATAGAAACAGACAACTTGTGCCAGAGCCATGGCCTTCAGCTGAACAATGTTTAGAAAGGGGAATGTGCATCCTGTAGTCTGTTCACCTAGTTGCCAAGGGGGACATTATCCTCACACACACTAACCCCCCTCAGCCAAAAACACACACTTGCCAATTGCAGGATTCAAACCCCTATCTGACTACATTATGACATTCGAGACGGACACATTAGCAGAGTGTGCTATTTGCATTACTGAGAGGTTTCCCTTCTCTTGCTGTACTTATAGGGTGCTGACATCATCAGTGTTTAGAAAGGGAAATGTGCATCCTGTAGTCTGTTCTCCTAGTTGCCAAAAGGGACATTTCTCTCACACACACACTAACCCCCCTCAGACAAACACACACACTTGCCATTCGCAGGATTCAAACTCCTACCTAACTATGTTATGACACTTGAGACGAACGCATTAGCAAAGCGCGCTATTCGCATTACTGGGAGGTTTCCCTTCTCCTGCTATACTTATAGAGTGCTGACATCATCAGTTTTTAGAAAGGGGAATGTGCATCCTGTAGTCTGTTCTCCTAGTTGCCAAAAGGAACATTTCCCTCACACACACTAACACCCCAACACACACACTTACCATTCGCAGGATTCAAACCCCTACCTAACTATGTTATGACACTTGAGACGGATGCATTAGCAGAGCGCGCTATTCGCATTACTGGGAGGTTTCACTTCTCCTGCTGTACGTATAGAGTGCTGACATCATCGGTGTTTAGAAAGGGGAATATGCATCCTGTAGTGTGTTTTCCAAGTTGCCAAAAGGGACATTTCTCTCCCACAGACTTGCATACACACCAACCCCACTCACACTGAACATTTGCAAGATTCAAACCCCTACCTAACTATGTTATGACACTAGTGATGGACACATTAGCAGAGCGCGCTATTCAAATTACTGGGAAGTTTTTTTTCTCCTGCTGTACTTATAGGGTGCTGACATCATCGGTGTTTAGAAAGGGGAATGTGCATCCTGTGGGGAGGCAGACACCAAGCACACTCTGGCTAAGCTGTCATTCCCTAGGGCAAACAGCCTAGTGTTGACCTCTACACCCATATGTTTAATTGTCAAATGCACATTATTTGTTGCTGATAGACTGTTTGCACATCTTTATTGCCATAGCATTCCCTGTTTGTATGAACAACTTGTGCATCTGTGGAAGATGTTTGCATATGGGAGGGATCCACTATATCACGTATGTCTCTGTAGTCATTTAACTGTGTGCACTGGGCAGACTGCTGTAATGTGGTTGGTTCCTGGAATAACACATAAAAATACCAGATATGTGTGTCCAACTGCTAAACTGAAATTTGGCCTAAGTGTGTGAGCATGCCCAGTTCAGCCTTCCCATGGCATGTTGTCTGACATATGTCTCATTTATCAAAGTGTGTGAGCATGCCCAGTGTGAGCATTCCATATGTTGGACTCTGCAGCCCATCACATTTGTGGATGAGTGTGAACTTCAACAAATATCACCCGTTTATGGTTGTGTGTTGTGTGTCATGTTGTGTAGTTACTGTACAACTGCTTTGTGTGTGAACACAACAGGATTATACTGTGCCTGCAGTGTTTGCATGGGATACTTTGCATACAGTTGTCAACATCCTTTCACACTGACCTAACACTGTAGTACTGTATAGTGTACTGGTAGTACTTTGACTGTGGTGGACAGTATCCTGGGCTTTAGTGCTATCACTGCTTTACATTTCGATAGTGGGCACAACAGCCTGGTTAGGGGCCAGTTGTGTACATCTGACCATGTTGCATTCTGTTCAGATATGAACTACTTAAACCAGGCTTGTCCAACATTGGTAGTGTATTCCACAACATAGATGTACATTTGCAAACACTAGCGATGTGCCCTAGTCCATGTCTAATGCTAGTTGGAGAGTGTGTTTGTCCTTCAACACACATTGTAAGTGGAGTTTGCCATGACATATGTCATGGTTAGTATACTGTGCCTCTGTCTACCTGTGACATGACAGTGATACCCAGGATAAAGCTACCATCTCCCATCCACTCATCAAGATTCCTATTGAGGAAGATTGATAAGTGACTCTATGGGTAGCCTGTACTGGGGTTCACTCATGGGTGGGGGTGGCTTCTGTGTTATGGATCACGCAGTACAGCTTGTCCTATGTAAGTCAGTGCTGGGGTTCAGGTCTCTCATGTGCATAGCTCACTGCCATTCAGATTGTACAAGGTGCAGCATGTTTATTGATACCAGCAACACAGGTAACACATGGCATCTGTGCAAGCTCTTTGATACTCCTGGTGAGGTACTGTTGGGGACTTTACGGTTGATGGAGGTGTCTGCTGAGGTACATCCCACAGTGGCTATTGTAGTCAATTGTACCGCTGATGAAGGATGACTGCAGAGCCACAATGACCTCCCTTTATCTAGATCTGACAACCTTCATGATTAGGTGGGTATATGGTATGTTTCTGTAAACACTACAGCACATGTTTGTCCAATGCAGGATATCTATCACCTTGTGTCCCCAGGTCTCTCATTACATGTTAACTACATAATGGGTTAACACCTATGTGGTAATTGGTGGGCACTTACTGTATATCCACGGGGGTTGACTATACACATTTCTGCAATTAGCTTGCTGACATGGCTATGGCACCAGTTGTCTGTTTCTATGTGGCCCTTTTGTGGGATGCTTGTGTCAGCTGGTGGATCATATGTGGTGAGCAGTTTGTAGTCCTCTGCAAACATGTTCGGACACAGTCCTTCCATGTTTGCCTGTACCTATGGGACATATATACCAGACGAGGGAGATCCCAGGACAAAGCCTTGTGGGATGCCAGTTATATCTGGTTTGTAGTCTGACATGGCTGCAGCATGTCTGACCATGTCTGTTCTGTCCTTGGTCTGGTTTGCAACCCCTCTACTGACATGTGGGTTTATATTTAAGCTGGTGAGCTTATCTTTAATGAACACGTAGGGTATTGTATAGAAGCCTTTGCAAGGTCCAGCTACGCTGTGTGGACCACATTGCCCTCATCAATGACCTTAATGACTGTTTCAATTGAGTCAAACATGTTTAGGGGCAGGATCTGCACTTGAGAAAGCCACACTGGGAAGGGTCCGGTGTCAGTAGGTCCCCAATATCTTTATGTCTGTGGTACATGCTGATCCTTTCCATAGCTATGCAGACCGAGCTTCTCAGGATTCTGGGGTAGTAGTTTTCAGTATCCATTCAGGCAACACCTTTGTTGAGAAGGACCACTGTTGTTGTACACTGCTCTTTGGGTACATATTCTGTGGTAAGGCTGACATTGAGCAGTAGTGTGGTTTGGTATTCCATTCATCTTGGAGTCCATGTTGCACTAAGCCCAGGACACCATCTCATACCATTGCTGCTGTGTGTTTTGCTTTGTAGATGTTGGCTGTTACCTCAGCATCTGCAATGTCAGGGCCAGCAGTCTGCTGGGATAGATATTCTGCATTGGGGTTTGCACTGCACCTGTCAGGATGTATGTTGGCAATATGTGTGTGTGTTTGTGATATTTGTGTGATTCAGGGCATATCTGTGAATTCCCAACATGGTTCCTACCATCAGTTGTGAAAGCCTTGGGATTATCCTTAGTGTCCTGTACAATTTGTATCTTCATAGGTTCATAGGTTCATACTAGGCTATCCACCCTAGGGCATTTGTTAGCCTAGCCAGAGTGTGTGTGGCTTTTGCCACCCCTTGCTATGTGAATATTATGGCATTTATGATTTGCTTTGCTGTGCCTCTGTCTGGACATGACACAGTGAAGACCCCCAGTGTAACTCTACAATCATCCATCCACTTGGCAAGATTCCTGTTGAAGAGTGTCAGTGAGGGGCTCTGCCTAACATGGAGTGGGATTCTGGTCCAGGGTGTGGGGAGCCTCTGGATTATGTATCTGTCCCACCAGCACATCCTATTTCATTATTTGTTGAGGATGACATCTCTCACTCTCACAGCTCCGATGGATTTGAGTTTTCTGGGGTGGAGCATGTCCATTACTCCTGTGTTGGGCATGGCCTTCTACAACAGGCATGCAATGCCTCTGTGTAGGCAGTATGTGACTGCATTCAGCTGGGGTGTCTACAGCCAGGCAGCATATGACATATATTTGAGACCCTTTATCCTCTTGGTGAGGTACCTTTGAGGTCTTTCTAACTGCTGCAGGTGTCAGGTAAGGTACATCCCATATGAGGCATTGTACTAGATTATGGGTGTGATTAGAGAACAGTATAGGGGCACAATGACCTCTGTTGACGTAGATGTGAATCCTTTCCTGATACGATGTCAAATGTAGACAGTCTTCCTAGCCACATTGGCAATGTGGGTGTCACATAACAGGTTACTGTCCACTTGTGTCCCTAGGTCCCTGGTTACTCCTTCCATACATAATGGTTTACCACCTATGTGGTAATTTGTGGTACCTTGTTTGGTATTTGGTGGGACATTCATACTGTCCAGTGTCTTCAGGATGGCTGGGTGGGGTTCCTGTGTGTGAGAGTGTGGTCTGTAGCATGCTACAGACTGTACAGCAGTCTTGCCTACAGTTAGTTGCACATGGGTGGACTCCAATGCCTTGTGCATTGTCAGTTACCTGGACGTATGGGTGTCTGTGCTGACTATGGATACTCACCCTCCTTTTATGTTTTGTTCCAGGTTTTGGGGCCATGACACATGATACGTGGTATAACCTGGTAGTGCTGGTGTGCTGTCAGGAGGCTTGCAGCAGGTTTCTGTCACTGCACAGACATCGATGTTCTCCATACTGGGGATGGCCTTGGGAGCATGCATATTGGGGTTTACACATCTGGCATTGGTCAGCATTTCCCTTATGTTTCTTCCTACTTATGTTTTCTAGGGTGGTGGGTCAGTCTTTTCAGCCTTGCCTACAAAAGGCTCTATGGAGGTGGCAAAGGCCTTATCCAATATTCAGACGCCCAGGGGTAACAGGTGCAAGCCATCCCAAGAACAGCTGCGTGGCTTGTCAAGCATGACATCCCAAGCAGATAGACATTGGATCCCCTTGGAATGACACCAGTAAGTGTGCCACTTGCTGTACTGTGGCATTATTCTTGGTAAGGGTAGGATGCTGCAAACGGTGAGTGTCATACCGGCCTGGACTACATAATCAGAGAGCTCATCTATGTCTCTTTTCATGTAGTCTAGGGAGGTACATCGCAGGTCATTCACACCAGCATGGACTATGACTGCATCATATTTCTACTTGCTTTGGAGTGACCTGCATACTTCTGTTATGTGGCATATTGTGGCAGCCTACAGGCAGCTTACTGTACCCTTTCCCTTGTTCAGTCTGGTGTGCGGGACAGCAGTGTGTCTGACTATGGAGTCACCTATTACAACTGTATCAGGCATGTTGTTTCTCCTTCTGGCCTGTGACTGTTTGACACACCAGCTTTGTGTACTATGTGTTGCATGTGCTATGTTTGGAGGTTGTTTGATTGGGTGTCTGCTTTAGAGGCCTCTGTTGGTGTGCTGTGTTTGTAATTTGTGCCTCCGGGAATGTTTTTCTGTGTTTATGTGTTTGGTTTGCAGTTGTGATAGGTCTATGTGGGACTGTGTTTGTGGTGTGTGTGTGGTTACCTTCTCCTCCTGGCTAGTTTTGGGAGTACTGAGTTGAGGGAGCTCAGCCTCCAGTTTGGATAGATGGTTGCATCTCTCACATATATTTGTATTTCTTGGGTGGAGTTGGGGGTTGTCTGTGTACTTGGGGCAGGTGTAACATTGCCTCAGGATTCACAGATTCAACTTGTTGTGGCTGGCCTTAGTGGATTGTATGTGTGGACAGATTTTATTGCCATACTACTGATCAGTGATTACTTCATTGTTTATGCTTGCTCTATCATGTAGTAACTTCCTCATTCTCTTGCATGGTTTGGTTATGGCTGGTGTCCACCATGCCAGATTCCTGCGTGTATGGCATTGTGTCTTGTTTTAATTTAGGATTGCATAATCCAAGCATTCCTGGCAGTGTTCATGGAATGGCTGTATTACAGGTTCTGAGGTGTGGCCCATATTTTGCACCTGCACAGGACCTTTAATGGATTCCACATCAGTTTGGAGGAGTGCAAATATTGCTTAACACATGTTTTCCACTGTGGTTTTCTGGCCAGGGACTGTGGTCAGGATTTGTATATCCAGTGTGATTACCCTATGGTCTGGTTTTACCAGTGAGCAATACACTTCTCATCTTGCCATCCAGTACCCATGTTGCTGATTATCACATCCAGTATGCTTACCCCTCTTGTGGGAGTGGTATGTTGTTCCTGGGCCTTTTGGTTTATGGATTCTATGAACTTTTGTCCTACACTGTTGGAGCTAGTATAATGCTCCCAGCCTATGTCTGGGTATTTTCAGTCACCCAATATAATGTGGTTTGGAGGACTTGATATATTCATGTATTCCAGCATAGGCCAGGTGCAGTTCCTGGTGTTGGAACAGTAGTCTGTAGCAGGCTACAAACTGGGGGGCAGTTTTAGCCACTGTTACTTGACCATGGCTAGTCCATGCTGCTTTTTGTTGTGGTACCAACATGGGGGTGTGGTTATCCTTGACAATTCTTGCTAGTCACCCTCCTTTTGTAGCTTGTTCCATGTTTTGAGGCTGTACAGCACAGTATGAGGTGTAACCTGGTAGTGTTAGGGTGCTGTTGTGAGCCTTGGCTCAGTTTTCTGTTACAGCGCAGATATCAACATTCTCCATACTGGGTGAGTTTAGACTGCATGCATCTTGCTGTTTCGACTTATCCCTTATCTTATTCTTATCCCTTCTGATACCTATGGAGATAGGTTTGTGTTTTGAGCCTTACCTATTCAGGGCACGCTGTGGGTAACAACAGCCTTTGCCAGTATCCATACGGCCTGCACTGATAGGTGCACGCCAGTCCTAGCAGGTGGTGCATCATGTCATGCTCAGCATGTCATCCCAGACTGGCACACATTGGATCCCCTTTGACTAACTGCGATACTTCAGTCAATTATTGCACTTGATCATCTCATTGTCATGTTGTGGCATGATGCTTGGTGAGGGTAGGATGTTAGTCAGGGTCCTCAGGTGTGCATATAGTACATGGTGTTACATTACTTAACACATAGCATTCATGCCTCAGGTGGTGCTGCAGGGCTGCCTCTGTCGGATGCGCATATTAGACTTCCCTGTACATGTTTGAGAGCAGGTTGTGTCATGTTAGGCATCCCTGTTACTATATGAGTGGTCAGAGAGGGGTATCATTCCCAGGGTTCCTACTGAGCCAGTGTATGTGCTATGTGTTGCCTCTTTGCCAAGGCCAGGGCATACTGGGCATGCCTCCTTCTGCCTACTGGGGCAGGCTCAGGTTGTTCCTCCTCCGAGTCACGCTCTGCCTGTGATTGGCTTGGCAATGGTGGGGGCTGTTTGGCCCGGCCCTATGCTGGTCCTGCTGCAGCTGTTTTCGCAAGATCATATTATGTAGCATAGCACATACCATGTCAATTTGGGTACATGTAGTTGTTGTGTACTGCAAGGCTCCACCAGATGTGTCCAGACACCGGAACCGTGACTTGAGCAGCCCAAACACATGCTCTATTACATTACGTGTTTGTGCGTGTGCCTCATTATGGCGTTCCTGTTCAGGTGTGTGTGCGTTTCTGATGGGTGTCATCAGCCACGGCTCCAGTGCATAACCTGCATCCCCCACTAGGTGTCCATGCGGGATGTCCCCATTGGCAAATGTCTGGTACAGCTGCGTCAAATGCCAGATGTGGGAATCATGGTAGCTCCCAGGACAGCCAGCACACACATTCATTATTATGCCCTGGGCATCACACACGACCTGGCAGTTGATGGAGGGGAAGCCCTTGCGGTTGATGTATGCCCTACCCGCTCACCGGCTGGTGCTTTGATGCGTATGTGCGTGCAGTCTATTGCACCCACTACCTCAGGGTATTCCGCTATTTGCTGGAAGAGACGCATATTGCTGGCCAATACCTCACGGGCATTGGGGAAATATACATGATCACCGACATGTGCTGACATGGCATCCAGGAACTGGTGCAGTACCCTGGAGGCTGATGCCTGTGATATCCCCATCATATCACCAGTTGGTCTCTGGAAGGTACCTGTTGCTAGTATTCTTAGGCCAACACATACCTTGGTTTCCACTGGGATGGGTTCCCCTCTGTTGGTTCTGTGTGTGAGGCGTGGCCTGCACAGCTCCACTATTTGCTGCAGGAGGTCTCTGTCCACTCTATAGTGCTCTACTATCTCCAGCTCATGTAACCCATGGTAGGTGACCCTGGGCCTGTACACACTTCTCCGTCTCCTCACTGTGGGTTGTCTGGCACCATCTGCATTGTCACCACCCTCAGCAAGTCGCCTATGTCTCATTATGACAGCTATGGCAGCCCCTAACATTTCTGCTCTGAGTTCAGCTTTTTCAGTTTTCACTTCTGATAACTTAACTCCTGTCTTGCAGTGTCTCTTGAGAGAAACATCCTGCACTGCTGTTTGCAGAGTTTTAAGTGCTGGGCTGGGCTACTATTCTGCCTGTGTAATTGCCTGCATCTAATTGTTTTCACCTGCTAGCTCCAGCAGTATTCCCTGCTAGCTTCCTACTAAATATGTTGCTTCCTTTTTCCTTTCTGTTTCCTCAGGGTGGAGCCGTGTGTAAACCAGCAGAAACACGCTCACAGTGGCTTACACGCACACATACTTACACGGTTCAGAATCTGCTTATTCAGATTAAAACACGTGCACGCCCGCGCAAACAGTGTTAAACATCTCCCAACACGCTCCCACATGCTCAGTCTGCCTTACGTGTGCACACACTGCCTTACTCGCGCTTCATGGCGCGCACACGTACGCATACACATCCAGCAAGAAACTTTGGTGTAGGCAACAGTGTACACCTTCCATTTCTTGACTTTCTCATGCTTAGTTAGTGGCACACCTCTTTCCATGATATCTGTCTGACATCTGTCATGTAACTCTGACCTCCAATGAACTGCATTTCTTTCTACCATTCCCCCCTGTGATGTCACCTATCTCCTACTCTGTTCCTCCCCCTTCTGTAACTCTTACACTACTCAGACTGTGCTCATTTGCTATGTGACAGTGGAATTTAGTATCCTTACAGTCATTTGCATCAGATTGCCTACTAATGCTTAGTTACATGTCTTAGACTCAGCTTCCCCCCTTAGCAACCACTACACAGTGGCCATGTTGGTTTTGGTCTGCTGGTCCCTGCATTGACATTCCATGTATTGCATAAAACCTACATTTGTAGGTTTAAAACCTTCGTTTTTATGTTTTATACAGTGCAGCCCGTTTGCGCGGGGCTGCGCTGGGTTTAAACATCGGCAATCGCCGAAAAAAATATATATATTTTTAATATATTTGCATCAGGTTACTTTGCCAATGGCCACATATTTGGCCATTGGCATGCTGCCTGACACATATGCACCCTTTATTTGGAGCTGACATGGCTCCACTGCAGTTTTTGCAGAAACGTACTCAGTTGTCAACTGAGTACATTTCTGCAGCTAAAACGGCTCTTACATGGGCTGTTCTGGGCTTCCTGGATCGCTAATCATCCTCATTTGCATGCTATTCGGCTGCAAGTGAGGTGATTAGCTATCCACCCACTCCGTGTAAGAGCCGTTTTAGCTTGTCTCTTACACGGACTTTGGGCTGTTCCTGGATCGCGAAGGCTGCATGGAGTCTTACACTACTCTTAGACTCCGTGCAAGCCTTCTTGAATCCGGCCCGATGTTTACAATTTAGTACATGCAGCAGGACTGGAACAAGAATGAAAAGAGTGAATGTAGAGATATAATAGCTGGTGTGTACACATGGAGAATGAGAAGAAAGACAAAGGGAAGGGGCTTATTCTTCTTTTCAAGTCTTAAATTCATTTATGTTTTAAAAGATAGTCGGTTGTCTAACAGGAAAAGGGAATATGGTAATTATATGATGCTGTTTTCAGGATAGGCCTGACAACTGTATTCTTTGACTGGATTTTAACTAGATTTTATGTAATATGTGCATAGCAATCTAGGAAGGAAGCGTTAGGTCTAAGTTATGAGGTTGAGTATTCTCAAATATAAGGAGCCATAACAGAGAAATTGAAATGCGTATGATGTTTGTTCCTTGGGGTATTAGGGTGTAACTAAGTGTTCTTTTGTAAAGTCTGGTAGTAAAGTACGGGAAGAAGTCCAAGTTCAAGAATCTGTGGGTAACAGATGCTATTAATAGAATGCACCTATGTGTTATTGATAACATTTTGCTTTTCTCAGTAATCTGCATTGGTACTATCTTTAGGAGGCTAGGGTTATGAACATAAAAATCCTGTTAATGGTGCTTTGAAAACAAATGTTAGCTTTTTTTTTTTTTTTTTTTTAATTGACATCTTTGAAAAGATTTGCAGTCCGTATGCAAGCCGGACCAGCAGTATGCATTTGACAAAGGTTATTCTACTTTCTAGGGATAACAAGTGGAAGAATTTTTCAGACAAAATTGTAGTCAGTTAATCTTTGATTTGGTTACATTGATACACTAATGGAATGTGAGAGTTTGGTCTAGCCAGACTCCTAGATGTTTAATGTAAGAGGTGGTTTCAGGGGGGTTCTAATGCAATAATTTGATCCAGTTTTGTGGGACAGTTGTAAATCTTTATCTTGTTTTAAAAATCAGATTTTTTTCCAGGATATTTAGGCTAAGCCTTTATGGATGAAACAATCAGAAACTTTGGAGATGCCTTCTATTTTTTTTTCTTTTTTGATGTTCGAAGGAGATGAACGGATCATGTAGAGGACCATGTCACCGATATATAATATAATTTTGAATTGTTAAGGATCTGCTAGTAGATTATGTATAAACAGGAAAAATAAAATAGCTTGGAAAAAATGAAACCTTGGAGAATGCCTATAGGTAGGGTGTGCATTGGTTCGGAAGTCTTTGATCCAAAATAGGGCATTGGGGCTTGCTCCTACACTAAGATGTGAATTTGGTAGTAGGGCATAATCTGCCAGATCAACGGCTTTGATTAGCTATTATTCTGAGCCAGTTAAGAGGCTTATGTCCATATTACAGAGGATGTCACCAGTGTGGATGTAAAGTCTGCCCTTCCTCAGAGTGAAAACCCATATTGACAGGGGGATAAGATGCTGTATTTTGTGGTATATTCTGTGAGTTGTGTAAAAACTATTTTTTCAAAAATCATATTGAAGGTGGGCAGGATGAATATGGGTCTAAAGTTTTTTTTTTTTTTTTCTGGGTTGAGTATTTTTTGGAATAGGTTGCGTTATGGCTTGCATCCATTGATCATACATTGTGTTAGTAAAGAGACAGAGGTCACAGAGGTAACAGAGTGGAGGATGTATGTGGTCTTTGCAAAGTATGACATACCAGAATAGTAAGATTTTTCTTCTCAGCTTCAGAGGAGTTTTGTCTAAATATTTCTCTATTTGATTAATACGAAGTAAAATCGTGGTATATATAGGGCGAGATTATTGGTGGTGGTTAAAGATAATGGGGTTAGTGGTGATGATAGGGGCAGTACAGAAAATTCTCTCAGAAAATTTATAGTGGTATTGTTGCCTGAGGAGCTGGTGATAAGAATCTTCCTTCAGTGGATTTGCATTTTAAGACCAGACTATAATGCAATTAAAGATCACATCCAAAGTTTTCTCTTACCTCTTTTAAGGGTCTAATTTTTGACTGCCTTCAAAGGATGTACATTGCAACTATGGAACGTGACTCCCAGGAAAAAAAATCTATATACTTAAATATGACAAAATGAAAATAAAAATGCTTGATTTCTCAATGTATACTACACACAGTGCAGATGTCTTTGTCAAATTAATCATTATGCCTAGCAGCACAGGGTATGTGGTGTGATCAAGTGGCCTGTGTCAGCTCGCCCATCACAGGGGGCATGACTAAGGGTCTGTAGACAGTCAGGGTGTACTCTGGTGGAGGCAACAGCATGACTCTTCTAGCTGCTAAGAGAGGCTACCATATGGTAGTGGGAGTGGCTTGAGTGCAACAGCATCATGAGTGTTGATGCTGGCCTCATTCCACCCTTTCAAGGATTTCTTTCCCCTGTATATCCCAAAATCACTGTCCACTTGTCTTTTTGATGACCACCTCCAGATTCTCACTAGGAAAGTGGGTTGGTGAAATTACTGAGGAAAATGCCATAAAGTACCCTCTCCCAGAAAAGAGAGGCTCACCTGCTAAAAGGGGTATGCCAGGGCTTCTCCATCCCTGCAGTAGAGGAATGAATGGGTTGATGGATGTCTGCAGTAGGAGGTCAAGGAATGCCAGAAAAGTGATAAAAGTAATGGACTTGAAAATCCCATAGTACATAAGAAAACATTATGTCTGTCATGGTTATTATGTACCTCTTTACATAAAATTGTGAAACGTTTCCTAGTCTTGTTCAATGGGAATTAATAAAATAGTATTCTTAATAGCACTGTTTCACTGTAATTCTGCAGTAGCCTTCGTGTTACTGATGTATTTTTGTCCACAAATTTCAAAAAATAAGAAATGTAAACCTCTATGCAGTTCTTGCCTGCTGTGGTAAATAAGTACACAGCCTCAGGAAACAACATAATAAAAATACTTCAGCAATATAGTCTGTAGCAATTATTTTCTTTCATCTAGCAGACATCAGACACAGAAACAGGAAACAGGTCACAAATTATAACACTTGGGTGAGCAGCTACTCTGTTAAGGAAGATAGTCATCTCAGTAGGGGAGCTTATAGACTGTTTTGTTAAATAAATATTTATGAAACCACTTCTAGCGGCAGCACTTGTATTCACTAACTGCTGGAGGATTTCAGTAAAGAGGTAGTTGTTAAAAAGGAGAACACTCAATATACAGACTTTAAAACCTGTAAATACATTGCATTCAGAAGGACAGAAAGGTCTTTTAAAAAGTGTTAATAGTTGTGACATCAAAAATCAAGACCATTCAATTTAAGAATGTTTATTTGGTATAAAATTCAAATAGTCCAAGTGTGTGATACAACTTTTCTAGTCCTTCATAGAAAAGAATGAATAAATGAATATACTACACTCAATACATTTAAACCAGAAGTGTGTCCCAGCCATTTTACATTTTAAAAAGCAATACTCACCATAAAACAAAACTGTCAATAGAGAAACAGCTTAACAATTCTTGCCATACAAGATTGCAAACTACATTCAGTAGTAACATATTATTACAAATGCAGACTGTCACTGCAGAATTGGAATTGTTACACAGAAGGAATAGAATGTTGTTAAATTACGTAGAAATAAATGGAATTCCTCAGAACATTACATGCAACCTAACACTCGGGAAGAGAAGTGAAAATTAAGGGAAGGCAATTGAGCTATTCAGTATTTTTCTTTTAGTATCTGTATGTGGTTGGGATGCAAACAGTTTCAGATTCTGCTGAGTAGTTTAAAATATGTGATGATTTTCTTAAGTATCCTCTGTAAATGGCCTGTATAATTTATGATACGATCAAAGATAACACCAAGATACCTACAGCAGGAGACCACTTCACTTAAGTCCCCAAATACTACTTCAATGCTCAGTGTGTCAGTTCTATCTTACCCATTTGGTGCGTCCAAAGGTGCTTTAATTTTCTGTCAGTTAAGCACTGAATGATGAGCAGCAAACAATTTTCAAATAGTTATAGCTATTGTATAAGGGCTTCCACTGTAGCTTTCTTACTGGATGATTTCAGCAGAACAGTCTTATCATCAGCACTTTGAACAAAGCTGTTTTTGCAATCAAAGCAGATTTAGTATGTATATATATATATATATATATATATATATATATATATATATATATATATATATAGCAATAACAATGGCAAAAATGCAAACAATAGAACATGTCAGGACAAAGGTCCTTCCATAGCCACCATGCAGGGTTCTGTGCCTTCTGCATGTTCAACTTAAAAATAATCCACCTTGATGTTATTGCATGTTGGAGGAAAGGAGAAGGGGAAATTCACAACTGCAACTGTAGCCCTGTCTACAATTAAACAGTTACTATTAGCTAGGCTCACAGTGATTCATTATATGGCTTCCATCTCTTAGTAGTATTTTAATGACAGTATTCATTGTTGACATTAGTAAAGGTCCTTTACAGATAGGATAAATATAAGTAATAGTTACTGGTTGGTGCAAAGGTAAGGTAACGTTCAAATTAAAGCACAGGATGCTGTATAATATTTTTTGGATCCCACCCTAATGCTTGAGGACTGGTGAAACCCAGAAATTATGTGCACCTTCTGTGAGTTTTTAAGTGAGGAACGACTCTGATGGTTCAAATCCTTTAGTGTTAGACCTGATCTTTTTTCAGTTAAAGTTCTAGTACATTAGACAGCATTATATCATACCTCTCAAATGTCCAGATTTTCAGAAAATGTTCAGACTTTTGCCTCATATTTTTTTGTCTGTTCCTCATAAAATTTGTGGTTTTCTGGCAAACCACTGAGGATTGAAGTCACTAAATGAAATACATTTGCATTTCAGACTTCATATCCTTCAGAAAATGCATGCTAACGCAAATCTTGTTACTCTAGCAATTTTCTAAATTTATAAGAACAAAATTTAAAATTGGCCACTATTTTTGGGCCTTTCTCTCCCACTATTTTATGTTTGTCCAGATTTCTTGCACTGAGAGGTTGAGAGTTATGTAACAGATTGTTATTTAAACAAGAAGATATTAATATTCAAAGCAGTGTCTATACTAATAATGCATGGGGCCGATAGTAATGTGAGTTCACTCAGTATTCAACAATTACTGGAAATCCTAATTCAGTTAAAACATTAAGGAGAAGTACTGAGGAAGCAATGGGAGAAAGTGGCGCTGTGTATGTGTGTGTGTGAGAGACAGAGAGAGAGTGATTTTGTGTGTGTGTGTGTGTGTGTGTGTGTGTGTGTGTGTGTGTGTGTGTGTGTATGTGTGAGAGAAACAGTGAGTGACTCCGTGTGTGTGTGTGTGTTTGTGTGTGTGTGTGTGTGTGTGTGTGTGTGTGTGTGTGTGTGTGTGTGTGTGTGTGTGTGTATGCGAGACAGAGCGAGTGACTGTGTGTGTGTGTGTGTGTGTGTGTGTGTGTGTGTGTGTGTGTGTGTGTGTGTGTGTGTGTGTGTGTGTGTGTGTGTGTGTGTGTGTGTGTGTGTGTGTGTGTGTATGTGTGTGTGTGTGCATGTGTGTGAGTGATTGTCTGTATGACAGAGAGAGAGAGAGAGAGCAAGAGATGTGCACCTGTGTGCCTCTGTGCTTCATAAAGTAATTTGATCTGTGGTAATCATTCACTGCAAATAAAGTCTGGATGATGTTTAACTGCACAACTATAAATTCTGTGTTAAATTACTTCATAATATGGCAAACTGATTTAAGGGAACACATGCTTTATATAAAACATAAACAGTTTATTTAACAAACAAAAGAGTTTTGTGGATCACAGTTCTGTTTTACAACTTGTATTTCGCAATATAAACCTATATTTGCTGTTGTCTAGTCTACAGGCTTAAGTCAATAAAGAAATAAATGTTCAGCACCTTAAAGCTTGAAAGGGTTGGGGACCGGTGTCACTAAAGTATTACATTTAAGCATTTAGTGACTCATTAATGACAGATTACTTCCATTGCAACAAAGAGGAAACCAAACCAAATTTCCTGCAAAGACGAAAAACAAAACTACAACATACATGTGAGAAGCCTAGGGATTTCCTTGTTTTGTTTGATCTATTTGATAGATTTTTAGGCACAGAAACAATTTTCTCAGTCGGTCAATTCCTGTCAAGCTGTTTTACAAATATACTGCAAACAAAAATACTTTAATTAAGGCCAAAACATAGTTGTTTAATAACTGAATTAGTTTTATACAAAATAATATATTCCATACCGTTCTTAAATAATTCTGAGCTACAATGAAATAACTCAGCAAAGAATTTACAAAATGTTTCTAGTTTTCCTCCATATAATTCTTTTTTTTTATAAATTCCATGGGTGAGAATGTACCACAAACATCTGTCCTTGTTTACTTTCTTATCCATTTTTGCTCTACAGAAATGACAAAGCTGAGGACTTCAAAATGTTAGTCTTAGATGTAGCAACAATGCACTCTCAATACTAACAGTACTCTTCAAACTGGCATGAGGATGATGATTGCATTGCAGTGCTGAAAAATAACGTATCTCAAGCTCAGCATGTTTCCTAAAACTACAAATGCCACAATCTTACAGTTAGTACAAATACTGTTTCACCATCATTGCATATTTTTAGAGATCAGTACCAGTTGCATGACTTTGAAGAATGTGTTCCAATACACCAGAGCCATCCGAAATTGAATACCTTTACACATATGCAAATTAGTTCATATATCTTTGATTTCCAGTCTTTTTCATGTCTCTGTTGACATCTTTATTGTAGAATCGTGATGACCTTTTAACCCTGCCTACTCATAATTCACAGGGTTAATTGAATGAAAAGGGTGAGTAATCAATACATACTACAACCACTACTGGTTCAAAAATAACCTCACTAGAAAGACCAAAGTGCTTTTCTCTATGATCCATGCACCTGCACTGAAAAACTTCCTTCTTTTAAGTTTGATTCAGATTACTCTGGTTTCATCTGATGACCATTGTGGAAGAAATCATGTAGCACCTATTGTCAGTGTTCTTTCAAGCCTGTCATTTCCTGAGAAACTAGGCTAGGATTTGTGTTTGCAAGGTGAAAGGTTAACAAAGTTATAAACCCAGTTTTTGCAGCACCAGCATTTTAAAATGAAATGTTTTTCCTTCTAGATTTACTTTCTCAGCTGTCCCTTTCTCCCCTTACAACATAAACCACTTTGTGAACATCCTATTACTATAAAAGAACTGCAGTTCTGTCCTTAAAACATTTTTTATAAAATATTGTATGCTTTCACACTTGTCTGTATACATTAAAATGCAGCTCCTTTAAGTCCCAGTGTTCAAACTCGGTGACTATTGTAGTATCCAGCAAACTTGCTGTTTTATTATCAGGCTTAGAACAGCTTTCTTTGTTTACCAAGGAAGAAAGTCTATTGAGCTCTGTTTTTAAATTTTTATTTTCATGCCCTCAAACTAATAATTCTGTTTTACAGTAAGAATGCCATTGTCTTAACTGATATGTGTACCTTTCTTCAGCAATTTATCATTCCAAATGTTCAGCTTCCCCTTTTTAACTGAAGCCTAAATGATTTTATCATGACTGAAGCAAGTTTGTATTGTTGAACGTATTGATTTGCTGACTACATACTTTTATACTGGACGGTGGTACGGTGGTAGTGTTGTTACCTCACAGCAAGAGTTTCTCCCGTTCGATTCTCGGCTGGGCTTAGGAGTGCCTTCTGTGTGGAGTCTGCATGTCCTCCCCGCGGTTGGGTAGTGTTTGAAAGACATGCGTGTGTAAATGGGTGTGCCTTCGTTGAAGGTTGAGCGTCGAGTTGGCACCTCGGCGTTTTGTAAAAATCTACTGCCAATCATTAGTGGACCGGAGTTCCGCTGTGGAGACCCCTTACCGGGAAAAGCTGAAAGACAAACAAAAACATACTTTTATACTGGACATCCATTCTCAGTGACTGTCCACACATGTCAATTTTTCAAGGGGATCTTTATTTAAAGAAGTGACAATTGAAACTAAACTGTCTCATTTTTCCTGGATTACCAACCACATACTGGAGTTGTCCTGATTTGTCTAAGTAGGTAAAAGAAAACAACTTACTATATGTTTAGACTTTGCTTTGCTTTACTATAATCTTAAAGTGGAACAATTTATTATTGACATCTGCTTATCTGTTTAGTGTCTCATCTATGCACTAAACCTTACATTATTTAGATGTTGCTCTCTTTTGACATTACTTGTACTTCAGCTTTGTGTGTGCCTGGCACAGAAAATATTTTTGATTTACTGCCTTTATTCATTCATTCTTCTAAAACCCACTTAATCTAGTTGAAGGTCATTTGGAACATGGAACTTGCCTATTGCAGTACTTAGTGGGCACAAAGTAGTAGAATTAACCTTTAACAGGGTGCCATCCCATCAATGTAATACAGTGGTACTGAATAATAGTTCATAACAAATTTACTAGGTCCCATGTTACTACATCATTTTAAAGTCAAGCATTTGTCTCTCCTTTTTGACTTATTCAGTTGTTCTTTTTTAAGCACCTAGACTATTTTGGCCATCTAGCTTGACTACTACTGAATTCATTACCTCTCCAGCTGAAAGCTATAGAGTGAATCCACTTTTATAAAGTCTTCAAAGGCCCATTTATTCATCTAGATTGCATTATTTTAGTTTGCCATATTTTGCATATATTTTCTTTTATGTTTTATAATTTTATCTATTGTAAACGGCTTAGCTTTTTAATTAACTGTGTAAATAAAGACAGATTTTTTCCTCAGGGTTTCTCTCATTAAGCTTCTTCTGAGTGTGAAACTAGTTTTTCACATGCCCCTTTTGATCTTCAGTCTATTTTTGAGGTACCAATTTCAAAGGACAAACAACACCTGCATCCAGACCTTGTCTCCACACAAATATCTAAATTCTGTCTTTTTAATAAGGCAAACAGTACCACATTTTATATATCAGATACAGTTTGAGTAATTTCCCTCTTTTTAAAGCTGCATATGTTTATTTTTTTCAGCTATCTGTCTCTCTATCCACTGATTAACATTTGGGATTGGAAAGTCTGATTGGACAGAGGATGGTTATAGCAGAGACCCGGGTGGTAAGCCTGCAGAAATTAGGTCCAATTTCCATAATGTTTAAAACAGAATTAAACTTCATAAAAACAGAATTAAATACAAGAATTGACAATGTTGTGTGAACCTGAAGAAAATTGTAAGGTTCTAAAGACATTAGTGTAAGAAAGTGGTTAATGTATATGCAGTGGTGGTATGAAAAAGCTAGCTCATTGAACGCATATCATTATTCTATTACATTTTTTCAGAGTCTTGAGAAATAAGGTCAGAATTATAAATTTAGGGCTAAGAAGGAATTAGCTGCTGTATGCAGAATAAGAGATGCAAGTGTTTGAAAAAGTATATATTTGATGGAAGAGTTGTCTTTAGAATCATTAACTTTGAGGGATTTGAGAGGAACTGTGGACCAAGGAAGAAAAAATAATGCTAAAATCTGAGGAGATTGTTTTACTGTAGAAGCAAATTCCAGAAGCTGCACTAACAATGTACATACCTCTCAACCGTCCAGAACTTTGAAGAAAGTCCAAATTTTTGCTTCATATATTTAGTCTGTTCCTCATGAAATGTGTGGTTTTCTGACAAATTATTGAGGTCTGAAGTCTATAAATAATGACTTACATTTTAGTTTCAGGGTTGATAGCCTTCAAAAATGCATGTTGGTCAAAACCTGTTATTCTAGCAAATTTCTAAGTTTATTAAAAGTAATACTTAAAAGTTGACCCTAATTTAGACTTTGGTCCCCCATTATTGTTGGCTTTGTCCAGAATTTTTGCACTAAGAGGTTTAGAGGTATGACAATCTTCTTCTTCTTTCGGCTTTTCCCGGTTAGGGGTCGCCACAGCGGATCACCTGTCTGCTCATGATTGGCAGTGGAGTTTTACAGTGTCAAGTTGCCAGCCTGGCACCCAACCTTCCACAGAAGGCACACACACACACACACACACACACACACACACACACACACACACACACACACACACACACACACACACACACACACACACACACACTCACACCTAGGGCCAATTTAGAGTGTCCAATCCACCTACTGCATGTCTTTGGGATGTGGGAGGAAACCGGAGCACCTGGAGGAAACCCACACGACCACAGGGAGGACATGCAGAGAGGTATGACAATGTATCACACAAATGTTGCATGATACAGATCCTCAAAGCCATCTTAATTGATACCTAGATTACAGTTCTTGGTGCTATGCTTTCATCAGTTTCCAAATCAGAATGAACATTTGTGAGTCAGAGTAGTTAGTGGCTTTTGCAGCCTATCAAGGAAGTACTGTGGAGTTACATCATTATATTGAGATACAGCCAACTAGCATAACTCATTCACACCTAGTAGTAATCTACAAATAGTCTTAGATTACAGACCCTATTTAAAAAAAAATCACATTAAAGAACATATGCCACACAAATGTAGATATTTTGTGATCAGTAAAGCTAGGATTCCTAGACAAGTGCTTTGTGCCTGCACAGTGCTAATAACAAACTCTTGTAGTGCAATGTGGCCTCCAGCTGCTCAGGTATGTATCAGGGCTTGCAGAGCACTAGTGGTCCAAGAAAAAGACTGCATGATAAATTGGGTAAGTTGCTTTAATGGAATAGTAGCTTTAGGAAGATTTAGCTGGGTAGTTGCACTATCAAAGTACATGGAATTGGTGTGTCTGACATCACAGAAAATGCAGTCAGACATGCTCAAGCATGCTCAAGGCTATGCAAGCTTGCATGGGAAATGAAGCACCACATTGCTGCCACACAAGCAATAGCACACAGCTTAAGGAGGTCTAGTACAGCAAAGTGTCAGTCCAGTTCATCATACAAATGAGGACTAGTACACTGAGGAAAACACACATAATGGTAACTACAAGGAACGACTGGGGAAGAATGGCATTTTCCTGGTGAGAAAGACTCCCATTATTTGTATAAGATGAAAATGATGGCTAGCTGGGGAATGCAGTGAGGAACAGTTGTGGCATGATAAAGGAAAAGGGAGTGGGAGTGGTTGCAGAGCCAGACAAACAAACAAACATAAAATGCAGTCACACCAGAGAGAGACAGGGATAGCACTGACATAAAAGTGGGGACAACAATAGACAGACAGAGACAGACAGACAGGGAGGATGGCTGATGATGGGAAACACTGGACTGCAAACAAGGTTTAAGTAGGTAATGATACATAAGGCAAGGGAAATGCCTAGATGCAAGATAGGGAAGGGTAAATGGCAGATGCCAGACTGGCACACAGGCCAACCCCACACAAATACCAGTCACCTTTGTGGATGACATCATAGGCAGGCAAAACCTCCAGAGACCTAATGATTAGGTTCTGCTAGTTATGCAACTCAACCTGTTGTACCTAGAGGCCTTACATGGTGGTAATGCATGATCCCATCCACACATTGGGTAGCAATAAATTCAACAACTACTACAACGAGGCACAAGAGAAAACTCTGGGCCAGTACTAGATGAGAAATTTCTGCCACCCTTCCCAGTAATGGCCACAGAGGCCACTACTGAGCCCTCCAGGACACCTTTGACATGGTGACTTATATACCCCTTCTGAGATGCAGGCCTGATGACCAGTGGTTACTCAGCACCAGAGGCACTGGCTGACATAGGCTGATTTGACCACTACCACTCCTCTGCTACAGCCACAAATGGACCTGCACAAGGAAGATGAAAATAAGAGAACACATTATTGCACAAATACATTACATAAAACTGCAACTGCACAGTCATATGTCATATGCATCCCACTGCTGGGAGAAGATGGTTTTGCTTCTGTGAGATCCATCCAGGCTGGGCAACCACTCCTTGGCCACTGAAAAGTAAAATAGGGAAAACTCAGAACACAGATATACCAGTTAAAGGTATAGGGAAAACAATAAAAAGCAATCCTTACTGTAAACTATGTCTCGGTCTCCATAACAGCTGCCATGCTCAGCCTCAGGGCGTGAAAGTGGTGCCAATGCAGGACCCTGTAATGATAGTCTCATTGTTACCAGAATGAGTGATGAGTGATTTCAGTGCATTAGTCAATGTCTTGGCAAGCTCATGCCAGACAGACTGCTTGTAGAATAGGCCATGATTTTGGCTAAGCAAATGCTCCTGAAAGTCATTAATGAAGAAGAACAAGAAGATCTTGCTCTACCTCAGACACTGGGGGGAAGCTCCACTGTTTTCAGCACCTGAGGAGGTATAACACTCACACAAGTTTACTCATGGAGCAAAGTGGTAGTCCTGTGTGCACAGAGTCCAAGTCATGACACTAAAAGATTCACAGGCTTCATGCATGAGTACAGTGTGTGTGTATGTGGTCCTAGCTCTGGGATGAACATGGATTAACAAGGTAGTGCCACTTGGTGTGGATAGTATATTCCATTAAGGTAATGATTTAAAGACAGCCATGATAAACTCCCCACTTAATAAAATCACCATGTTAAGAGGTCTTTATTAGCGTGACATAGAGTAAGAATACCATATTGTGTGAGATCACCCTAAGCAGAGGTGTAGCTGACTTTTTAGTGCCTGGGGCTAATCCTCATACTGACGCCCCAGCTCTTTATTTGAAGATAAAAAAAAGTTCCATTCCTTGTACAGGTAGCCAGATACTTAACCCCCTCCCTCTCCTCCTGCCCCAGCTCTTCAATGGCAGAATGCAAAAAATATAAGTTGAAAGGTATGCTGCCAGTCCCTCCTCAGCTGGTGATAGGCAATTAAAAAAAGTCTACATTTGAGTACCTGGGCCTCCTGAAATGCAGGAGCCAATCAGGTCTAGTTTCTGCTCCCTGCCAAGTCTCAGCTTGAAAAAAAAAACACATTTTTCTTTATTTTAAATTGTAGGAAATTGCTTGCTACAAATGTAGTAAGCAGTTGCACCGTTTATACCATGCATGGAGCACTACAGTGCTTAGGATTAAGTAAAAAAAAAAAAAAAAAAACAGAAGCATCTTTTTTTAGCAAACTGCTTGTTACAAATGTTGCATAAGTTTATTAGACCACACAGAGAGTGTAAGCAGTACTCAGATTTTAATTTAAAAAAGAAGCAAGAAAATTATTTTTCTTTTACACTGTAGCAAACTGTCAATTAGTTGCAGCAGGTTAGACCGCACAGGGATTGTTACAGCACTCAGTTTTAACTGCAAATACAATGCCAGCTTTTAAAAGCTGGTATGCCCTAAAGATATGGATTGGCCAATCGCTCCCCCCTAACCTGCTCCAGCAATGTTACTGATCCTAATATAAGCAAATGTGATATCAGTAACTGACAGCACAAGAAAGTGGACTTTGAGATAGGCATACTGAAAGAAAACGAGCTAGCTGGTAATGTACCTTCTGCAGAGTACTTAACATCCATGATGTATTCTATCTAGCAATGGGATCATAGAAGAAATGTTTTTTGGGGTATGGGAACAAACACAGCACAATGACATCACATTGTTGTGTCCAGGTGTGTGGCAATAATGTATGCAGGACATGCCACACAGGACATCAAGGACCATGTACCTAAGATGAGGCATGACCACACATACTGAGTGAAAACAGAGTATGAAGAACAATACAGGTGTTCAATACACAGAGGTAGGAAGATTTGTCATGATAACATGCCCTTTACTATAATTTGTATAGGAAATGGGCAAGGGCACATCATAAGTAACAGGTAAGTACCCACCAAATAAAGGGAGGGAGCAGTGCATATAGATACAGGACATCCACAGACAGCCATACACATGTACTCACTGACAGGTATGATATTACTGTTCATGTGCTAGTCAAGGCTATACACCTGCTTGCTGCCAGTTGCTCTAAATGGCAAGCACCCTATGTCCACTAGTATAGGAGCATGATTATGCTTCTTATATCACAATATGGTAGCAAGCATTGAACTAGTAAGCAGAAAATGGAAGTACGTGTACAGGAAAGCAAAAGGGAATACATTTATTTACGTAGCTCTCCAACCGCCAACCACACTGAATTACATAGCCCTACTGGTCTCACCCAGTCTCTAACCCTAACCATCGCATTCCCCTCTTGTTCACTAAACCTTAATCTCTATTCCCACTCCATAACCCTAAATTCCCCTTCCAATCATTACACCTAAAATTCTACCACTAAACCTAAAAATCCCATTTTGATCCATAACCTTAAAGTTCCCAATTGTATTCTAACCCTAAATTCTCATCCTGTTCCCTAATCCGAAATTCCCCTCTCACTCCTTAACCCTTAAACTCTCTCATGATCACCACCTGAAACCCTAACCTGCATTTCCAGTCCTTCCATCCCTCCCCCTGGCTGTTTCACTTACCTCACTTGAACTCGGTTACTGTGTTCAATTGAGGTACAGCAACTCCATCCTCTCTGCACAGCTGCTACACCTCACTCAAACATATAGCTGAGATTGAGTGTAAGCTACAAGATGCCTGAGTCCCTAGCTTTGAGAATTCAAGCATACATGAAACTGTGACTTGATCACCGTGTAAATAATTTAAGCAAAATTCTGAAAATCTGAGCTATAGATAAATTTAAAAGGGCTTTTCTTGGCAACTAAAAACTAGTCATTCCAGAGTGAACCTAGACTTATGAATAAGTAGTTGTTTTAGCAGAATATCTATTACTAAGTGAAATTGCAAACCCTAAGCTGGACTTACAAGCATCTAGGATGAATGGTAAGCCTTCATCTAATGCTGCCTGTTGCCACCTGAGTTGGCTTGTTTAAAATGTTCAAGAACAAGTTACAAAGAAAATATAATACAGGTAACAGCAATATCATGTTATTATCTGTTCTGGTTTATTTAAATGGTCTAGAAAAGCATACAAAGCAAAGTACTGCACATTTCCTAACAGCAGTGAAGTACATATAAAACCTGTTAATACCTGTGAACAAGCTACATTTAAAAGTATGCCTATGGATTGTGAGAATGTTTAACTTTTAACTGCCAGAACTGTAGGATCTGCATTTTGTCACTCTGCTGTTACTAAACTTGCCAGTTGTAATATTTTGTTGAAAGTGAAGAAGATGTAAGAGCTGATAGACTCAGGGAGCATGATTACACTAGTTAGCTATATCACAATATGGTTGCAAGCACTGAACAGCTAGTAAGCAGAAAATAGAAATAGTATGTGTACAGAACAGCAAAAGGGAATATTATGTACACTACCAAACCCTGCTAGGCAAAGTGTTACACATAGCAGTTTCAGTACCTAACAACACACGATGCTATAACTGCCCAAGACTTTTCATAACTTCAAAGGCTTTGGAAGATATCATTATAAAGCTGAAAAGAATATAATGCCAGCAATTCACTTGTCCCAGTTCAGAAAAAATGTAGAACTACAAGACATGAAAAGGAGTTAATGGCTATGGATGTAAAACATATATAAATAGTACCACGTCTTACAAAAAAGACACCAACAGCTAATAAAAGAAGTAAGCATGGATACTAAAAGGGAAGGACCCATAGTTAAGAATACACTTAGGGAAAAAGGTGAAGAAGCCAAGATAAAGATGTATCTCATAGTAAATTAAAAGAGAAAGAGAAACTTAACAGTCTTAACATTCTCCCTGTTATGCCAAACAAGACAGCCAGCTGGAAACAGAAACAGGACTCTAAGGATAAAGAAGCACAGGAGAAGAGAAAGGAAAACTACCAATACCCCTTATGGAAGATGTTTTTTACATCAGTTACCTGCTGTAAAATATGAATCTGGTGAAGGGGATATATCTTTGGAGAGAGAGTACCTCTCAACCGTACAGATTTTTGCAGAATGTCCAAATTTTTGCCTCATATTTTTAGTTCGTTTCTCATAAAACTGAGGTTTTCTGGCAATTTATTGCTTTGTCCATATTTCTTGCTATAACAGGTTGAGAGGTATGAGAGAGACTGACAATTTTGCATTAAGTCTGAAGTTAATACCCCAACAGAATGTTCTGAAATCAAAATAGGGCAGACATCTTTGATGTATAAATAGGGCAAACATCTTTAATGTATCAGAAACAAAAAGTAAAGGGATTTATTTGTAGTTAGAAGTGTCTTAGCCATGCATCACAGAAACAGTTTAATCCAGCACAGCATAAAACCATGGTTCTTGAGGGAATAACTCTGAAATTATGCCTAATACCAAAATCATAATGCTACACAATTAAAGAAAGTGTGCAAAAATGCTTAAAGTTGGAGTCATAGAAAAATCAGAGAGTTAATGGAATAGCCCCATTATGTTGGCTCCTGGACCTTAGAGATTTATAAGTCCCTGCACTGATTTTAGGATATTAAATAAGAAAGCTAAATTTGATTCATACCTCATGCTGAGAGTAGCTAAACTAGAAAAAGTAGACATAACCAAAGGTTATTGACAAATTCTACTTGCCTCAGCAGCTAAAGAGAAAAAAGTGTTTTCCACACTGAATGGACTGTCCTATTACAGTATCCTGGCATTTGGTCTCCGCATGGTACTTGCTACATTCTATAGGATGATGGGCAAAATTCTTAGCCCTCATATCAGATATACTCAGAGTACCTTGATGACACACTAGTATGTTCTAAAGCTTGAGAAAGCCATTTTCCTAAAGTTCAAGCAATGTTAAGGCTTTATTACACCTGACTATGTGTTCCTAATTGTTTTGTTATTAATGCTTGCACCAGTGAAGGGGCAGGGTTCCCCTTCAAGGTTAACTACACAGTACAAACAGAACAAACCTTTAGACAACTAACAGATATTCTGTGTTGAAAGCTCATATTGATGGCTACAGACTTCTCAGAGCAATGCATACGTCACTTTGTCATAGCTAAGACAGGCATAGGTGCAATCTTGTCTCAGGTTGTAGATGAGGATGAGTAACTCAACACTAAGAAAAATCATCAATACTGAGAGGAGGAAAATTGACATAGTGACAAAGAATGTCTTACCATAAAGTGGCCTCTCAATACCCTAAAATACCAGTTGGTGGGGAGACAATTTATATTAATTACTGATTTTACCCTATTGCAATAGCTGACAGAACAATTGCAACCCAAAGCTGTCCAGGTGGGCTATGACCTTATAAATCTGAGATCTAACATCATCCAAAAATTGCTCTTAAATGTGTATGGGCTGCCTCAGTCCTTACACTCCATCTGAGAATGTTAGAACCAATGGTTCTACAATGGGGGGGGGGGTCATGAGGCATAGAGATCTTGTTTAAATAAAGGGTGCATTATGGGAGAGAGATACAAACAAGGCAGGCAAACTAGAAAGAGACAAGTGTCTATAGCAACCAAAAAAAAAATAAAATAAAATAAAACAGGTATACCTTGAGGGATATAAGGGTCACGATCTATGGAAAAAAATGAGATTTTTCTGACTTTTGAATCAAGAGAGGGTTTGAGATTAAATCACCAAACAGAATAACAAGGGTAGTTGAAAAGGTGCCCCTAAAAGATGAGGATCTTACAATAGCCCTGAAGTCAGGAAACAATAAAGACAGTTGCCTCGCATGCCTAAATGAGATTGCTGGAGATATTTAAAGTACCTGCTTACATTGTGCAAAAAGACTGAAATCCTATGAGCCTTATTTTATTCTGGATCACTGGACCATCATATATTCAATAAGTACTTTGGAAAGACAATGCTGTACTGTGGGAATCCCGATTTTCTTTTTTTTATAGGTTCATAGGTTGGTACTAAGCTATTGGCCCTAGGGCCTATACAAGCCTAGCCATAACAATAACTTGGCTATTTCTTCCCACAATATTTACTTCCCTGGACCCCTATCTAGCAGGGCGACTGACGTGATCCCCAGGGTGAATTTCCTATCTCCCATCCAATCGTCAAGGTTCCTTTTGAAGAGGGCCAAAGAGGCATTCTGCTTGACATGTATGGGCAGTCTATTCCAGAGTCTGGGGAGTCTCTGGGTCAGGAACCTATCCCTCCAGCATGTTTTGTTCATTGTGATGACAAGGTTTAGATCCCTGGAGTGTGTGGCTCTGAGGGACTGGGATTTCTTTAAGTGTAGCATGTCCAACAGCTCTGGGTTTGACATGGCCTTGTATGTTAAGCAGAGACTGCCTCTGAGTAGATGATATGCGACAGGGTATAGCTGGAGTTTTTTTAGATGGTCAGCATAGGGCATCTGCTTTAGGCATGTGATTCTTTCAGTGAAGTATTTCTGCGGCCTTTCTAGTTGTTGCAGATGTCTTGAGAGGTACATACCAAATGGGATGTTGTATTCTATAATGGGTCTAATGAGGGATGAGTACAGTGGGACAATGACCTCCTTTTCTGGATAAAAAGCCCTTAGTGATGAGGTGTGCCACATAGAAGGATTTCCTGACTGTTGTGGCGATGTGGTTATTGAAGGTGAGACCACTGTCCACCTGTGTCCCTAAGTCTCATATCACACATTTTTGGTGTTTAGTATACTGCCACCTATGTGATAATTCATGGGTACATGTTTCTTTCCCAAAGGGGATAACTATACATTTCTTGGCATTGAGCTTGAGCCCATGGCTCTGGCACCAAGCATCTG